>NW_026057577.1:5246735-5254866 GCF_023721935.1 Panthera uncia | reverse complement strand
CACAATGGAGTACTACATGGCAATGAGAAAGAACAAAATATGGCCCTTTGTAGCAACGTGGATGGAACTGGAGAGTGTGATGCTAAGTGAAATAAGCCATACAGAGAAAGACAGATACTATATGTTTTCACTCTTATGTGGATCCTGAGAAACTTAACAGAAACCCAGGGGGGAGGGGAAGGGAAAAAAAAAGAGGTTAGAGTGGGAGAGAGCCAAAACATAAGAGACTCTTAAAAACTGAGAACAAACTGAGGGTTGATGGGGGGTGGGAGGGAGGGGAGGGTGGGTGATAGGTATTGAGGAGGGCACCTTTTGGGATGAGCACTGGGTGTTGTATGGAAACCAATTTCACAATAAATTTCATATATTGAAAAAAAATATCAAATAATTAATCAATGTAATGCACCATATTCAGAGTATAGAAGAAAAAAATATCATTTCAATACATACATGTTCATTGTTATTTCTCCTCTATCCTTTGTGATTTTGTTAATTTGAATCGTATCTGTCTCTATTTCTCTTTTTATGACTCTGGCTAGAGATTTATAAATTTCATTAATCTTCCTAGAAACAATCTTTTGGTTTCATTGATCTTTAGTTTCCATATCATTTAGTTTCCATATCATTGATTTCTGTTCTAATCTTTATTATTTCCTTTCTTCTGCTGGTTTGGGGTTTTTTTGTTCTTTTTCTAGCTCCTTTATGTGTAAGGTTAGGTTATTTACTTGAGGATTTTCTTACTTCTTGAATTAGCCTATATTGCCATAAACTTCCCTCTTAGAACTGCTGTTGCTGCATCCCAAAGGGTTTGGACCATTTGTTTTTATTTTCACTTGTTTACATACAATTTTTTATTTCTTTGATTTCTTGGCTGACCCATCCATTATTTCATAGAACGTTATTTAACTTCCATGTATATGTGGTCTTTCCAGAATTATTATCATGGTTGATTTCTAGTTTTACAGTGTTGTGGAAAGGAAATATGTATCATATGACGTTGATCTTTGTGAATTTTTGAGACTTGTTTTGTGACCTATTATGCGATCTATTCTGGAGAGTGTTCCATGTGCACTTGAAAAGAATGTGTATTCTGCTGTTTTAAGATGGAATGTTCTGTATATATCTGTTAAATCCATCTGGTCCAATGTGTGCTTCAAAGCCACTGTCTCTTTGTTGGTTTTCTATTCAGATTATCTGTTCCTCCAAATAAGTGGGGTATTAAAGTGCCTTACTATAATTTTATTACTATGGATTAGTTACTTTATGTTTCTTATTGACTGTTTTATGTATTATTTGCTCCCATGTGAAGAACATAAATATTTACAGTTGTCACATCTTCTTGGTGAATTGTCCCCTTTATTATTATATAGTGCCCTCCTTTGTCTCTTGTTACAGTCCTTGATTTAAAGTGTATTTTTTCTGGGGCATCTGGGTGGCTCAGTTGGTTGAGCATCCAACTTCGGCTCAGGTGAGTTTGAGCCCGTGTTGGGTCTGTGCTGACAGCTCAGAGCCTGGAGTCTGCTTTAGATTCTGTGTCTCCCTCCCTCTCTGCCCCTCCCCCACTCATGCTCTGTCTCTGTCTCTCGAAAATAAATAAACATCAAAAGGAGAAATTTCTATAAAAAATAAAATGTATTTTTTTCTTATATTAATATTGCTACTCTGGCTTTCCTTTAGAGATCCATTTGCTTGATAAATGTTTCTCCATCCCATCACTTTCAGTCTGAAGGTGTCTAAGCCTGAAGTGAGTTACTTATGGAGACCATATAGGTTTTTACTTATGTTTTATTCACTCTATCACCTATGTCTTTTGATTGGACTATTTTGTCCACGTACATTCAAAGTAATTATTCATAGATATGTAGTCATTGCTATTTTGTTACTTGTTGTGTGGTTGTTTTATAGTTTTTCTCTAACTCTTGGATTTTGGTCTTTTTGTTTGTTTCTGTGTCTTTCATGGTTTTCTTTTTATTTTTTTTTTCAGTAATATATTTGTATACCTTTTCTTTTTCTTTGCATATCTGCTATGGGTTTTCATTTGTGGTTAACATTTTGTTTGTTTATAACATATATTATAGCACTGTCTATCAAGTTGATGGCTGCTTACGTTTGAACCAGTTCATACTCCTCTCATTACCATGATTTACATATATGGCGTCATATTTTACATCCTTTATTTTGTGAATGCCAGGCTTCTTTTTACAGAAATACCTATTTTTACTGATTTTGTGTTTCCTATTTTTCAAATTCTTATTCATGGTCTTTTCTTTTCACCCCAAGTCCCCTTCAACAAGTCTTGCAGGACTGGTTAATGGTCATGAACTCCTTTAGTTTTTATCTGAGAAACTCTTTATCTCTCCTATGCTGAATGATATCCTTGACAAGTAGAACATTCTAAGTGACAGAGTTTTCTGTTTCAGCATTTTGAATATGTCATGTCAGTCCTTCCTTGTCTGCAAAGTTTCTGCTGAAAAATCTTTTGATAGCCCATGGATTTCCCTTGGATATTACTTTAGTCTTTCCTCTTGCTGCTATTTTTTTTCTTTATCACTACTGTTTTCTATTTTGATTACTCTGTGTGTTGGTGTGGACTTCCTTGGGTTAAATATGTTGGGGGTATCTCTGTGTCTCATAGATCTGGATATGTTTCTTTCCCCAAATTATGAATGATTTCCATTATTGTTTCTTCAACTATATTTTCTGCCCCCACTTTATTTCTTTTCTCTTTCTATAAGGTGAATGTTATTAGTCTTGATGGATTTGTTGAATTAAAGTCTATTCTAATTTTGTGAAATTTTCTTCTCTCATCTGCTTCCATTACTCTGTTTTCTAGATCATAAATTCATTTCTCTGCTTCCTCTAGTATGCCACTTATTATACCAATTTCATTTTTATTTATCATGTTCTTTATCTCCAATTGGTTCTCTTTTGTCTCTTCCTTTAGTGTCTCACTGAGGTCATACACTCTTTTCTCAAGTCCTGTCAGTATCTTTACGATCATTATTTTAATTTCTCTATCAGGAACATTACTTACATTTGTTGCAGTTAGGTCTCCTGCTGATTAGTCCTGTTCTTTTATTTAGGACATATTCCTCTGTCTCATTTTGTTTAACTCTCTGTGTCTGTTTCTGTCTGTTAAGAAAGTCAGCTACGTCTCTTGCTCTGGAAGGTAATGTTCGCATTGAGAAAAGTTCCTGTAGTCCCTGCAGTACAGTGCCCCCTGTGCATTGTGACCTGGCACTTAAGGATTGTCTCTTGTGTGTGTACTCTGTGCCCTGTTGTGGGTTAATCACTTTTTTCCTTAAGTCCAGTTGTCTGCAGTGGCTCTCCTTGCCTGTGGTGGGGTGTTTTATTCCCAGCCTTAGGTGAAGTGCATTTTAACAATTGACATGCTGGTCTGCTTGTTAAATGAGGTCTGAAACCACTGCTACTGGCACCTGAAAGACCTAAGTGTTTCTGGGAAGTGGGTATGGGGTATATGCAATTTTGCCAAGATGCACCTCAACTTGCATAGAAGCTACCTCTATGCCAGCACAGTCACAGCCCTCAGAAGTACCGAGCCCTTGCAAATCATGTGGGTAGGGATATGAGTTGGTGACATTTGCTTATTTTTTCTGGAGGAGGTTCACTGTAGGGCAGGAAATGAGGCAAGCGTCTGCTCCCTACCACATAACTGCCTTTCCTACCCTCTTTGCTATCACTTCCTCTCTATCTTTAGTTGTTAAGTTTGTTCTGCCAGTCTTTGGGTCCTTTTCTGGGTTATTTACACTGATGTGAGTATCTAGTTGTATCAATGGAATGAGACAAACTTAGGGTTCTCCTACTTTGCCATTTTCCTAGCTTTTCTCCATAATTTTTCTTTTTTGTTTCTGTACACTCAAGCTATTGTCTGGAGCCACATACTGAATGCAATATGAGATTACTCACATTCAGCCATTTTTGCACATATTGGAAAATGTATATTTCTCTATTCATAGACTCAATAATTAAACAATATGAATTTTATCCAATTATATACAAAATGATTATATATAAACATAATTATACATTATGTAGAATTTTATAAAATTAAAAATACAATTACCACATGATCAAGTAATTCCAATACTGGATACTTACCCAAAGAATATTACATCAATAATTCAAAAAGATATATGCACCTCTCTCAACACACAAAAAACAAATAATTCAGTAAAGAAATGGGAAGAAGACATGAATAGACACTTTTTTCAATGAAGACATCCAGATGGCTAACAGACACATGAAATTATGTTCAACACCACTCACCATCAGGGTAACATAAGTCAGAACCACAATGAGATACCTCCTCACACCTGTTAGAATGGCTAAAATGAACAATTCAGGAAACAACACATGTTGGCAAGGATGTGGTGAAAGGGGAATCCTTTTGCACTGTTGGTAAGAAGGCAAACTGGTGCAGCCACTCTGGAAAACAGTATGGAGGTTCCTCAAAAAATTAAAATAAGGGTTATCTTATGACCCAGCAATTGTACTACTAGCTAGGCATTTATCCAAAGGATAAAAAGTGTCAATCTGAAAAGGTACATGCACCCCATGTTTATAGCAGTGTTGTCAACAATAGCCAAACTATGGAAAGAGCCAAAAGTCCATCGACTGACAAATGATTAAAGAGGATGTGGTGTGTGTGTGTGTGTGTGTGTATGAGTGTGTGTGTGCATGTGTGTGTGTGTGTGTGTATAATAGAATATTAGTGATAAAAATGAAATCTTGCCATTTGAGATGATGTGGATAGAATTAGAGTGTATTATGCTAAGCGAAATAAGTAAGAGAAAGAGAAATATATTATCGCACTCATATGTGGAATTTAAGAACCAAAATAGATGAACATAGGGGAGGTATGGAAAAGTAAGATAAAAACAGAGAGAGAGAGAGGCAAATCATAAGAGATTCTTAAATACGGAGAAGAAGCAGGGTTGCTGGAGGGGAGGTGGGTGGGGAGGACAGACTAAATTGGTGATGGTCATTAAGGAGGGCAGCTTTTTGGGATGAGTACTGGGTATTTTATGTATGTGATGAATCACTGGTTTCCACTCCTGAAAAAAATAATACTACACTGTATGTTAACTTGAATTAAAATAAATAATTTTTTTAAAAAAGTATACTGTCTGTAATTATCAACTTTTCATATTCATATCTTTTCTAAAGTTAATGACTACCTTCATTAATGGGAGTTTGCAATATCCATCATGATTTCAAATACTATATTAAATCAATTAATTTTAATAATTTGTTTTTATATGGAATAAAAAATGTTCATTAGAGTAAATTTGTTTAGTTATGAGATAATAGTAATTTTCAAATTTGAAAGTGATAGTATCCCTTATTATCAAAACTATACTCTTAATTTCCTATCTCCTCATTCTCTGATAGTTTCCATTTGTAACTTTTATACAAAAATGTTTATTTACATATGTGACAAGTATATTTCAATTTAGATGTTGAAATTTAAATTTTACAAATTCTACTGTATGAATTCATTAGGAAGAGCGACTTTTTTTAAAATCATTTTTTATGTAAATTCCCATTAGTTAACATGCAGTGTAATATTAGTTTTAGGTGTAGAATTTACTGAATCAGCACTCACATACAACACCCAGTATTTATCACAAGTGCACTCCTTAATCCCTATCACCTATTTAACTCAACCTTTCACCCACCTCCCTTTTACTAACAATCAGTTTGTCTCTACAGTTAAGAGTCTGTTTTTTTTTCACTTGCCTCTCATTCTTCCCTCTATGTTCATTTGCTCTGTCTCTTAAATACCACATCTGAGGGAAATCATATCGTGTTTGTCTTTTTCTGACTTGCTTCATTTAGCATAATATTCTCTAGCTCCATGCACGTTGTTGCAAGTGGTAGATTTCATTCTTTTTATGACTGAGCAATATTCCATTGCATGTATATACCACATCTCTTTTATCTGTTCATCAGTCAATGGACACATGGGGTCTTTCCATAACTTGGCTATTGTTAACAATGATGCTATGAATATCAGCATTCATGTTCCCTTTCCAATAAGTATTTTGTATTCTTTGGGTAAACACCTAGTAGTGCCAGTTTGTAGGTTAGTTCTATTTTTAACTTTTTGAAGAACTTCCATACTGTTTTCCAGAGTGGCTGTGCCAGTTTGAACCAAATTAACAATTTAAGTGGTTTCCCCTTTACATCCATTGATTCCTGCATTGTTAACTAGTTCTCAACACAGTGGCAATGACGTTTAATGTCCAGATTTATTTAAATTAAGAATGTGAGAGAAATGAAATCAAGAGAGAATAAATATACAATGAGAAGAAAGGTTTTTTCCATTTATGATATGTGAGGACATCAAGCCCTCAAAATTCCTATCATCAGTGAGCCTTTATATTTTGGAACAGTAGTACGTTTTTGCCTTAAAAACTCATATTAAAATTCTACATTCCATCCTGTAGGGAGAAAAATGTTAGGATAAAGCTCAACTGATCCTAGTCAACATACATAAAGAAGAGGGAACATATTCTTCAAAATTTTAATTTCCAAGAATTCTTCCAAATTCAATGTTTACACATTTGGTGTGACTCTCATTTTTTTTACTCTGATGCCTTGAGACAAGATTATAAAAGATCTGTCATACTTGTGGAAGAATATTGATATAATTTCCTGGTATCTTGTTTATGATAGAAAACTCACTACCAACAGGATTTTGGGATTTTCCCAAAACATAAAGAATGGATATATAAGATAAACCCCTCTAGTTTTTCCTGACTACCACATATGTAGTGATATTTTCTTCCAAATGGTATTGCTCAGGAGAATTAAGTGTGTTGAAATTATATATACACTTCAAGAACCATAAAATTCCTCAGTAAACCTGAACAAAGATGTAAAATGTCTGTATGTTGAAAAATATAGAAAACTCATGAAAGAAATTGAAGAAGACATGAAGAAATGGAAAAACATTCCATGCTCATGAATTGGAAGAATAAATATTGTTAAAATGTCAATACTACACAAGGCAGTCTACACATTCAATGCAATCCCAATCAAAATTGCACTGTAATTCTCAAAGCTAGGACAAACAATCCCAAAATTTATATGGAACCACAAAAGATCCTGTATAGCCAAAGTAATGTTGAAAAAGAAAACCAAAGCGGGAAGCATCACAATCTGTACTTTAGCCTCTATTACCAAAGCTGTAATCATCAAGACAGTATCTTATTGGCACAAAAACAGACACCTAGACCAAAGGAATAGAATAGAGAACCCAGAATTGGACCCAATATCCAATGGAAAAAAGAAGTCCCTTTAGAAAATGGTTCTGGGAGACCTGGATAGCAAGATGCAGAAGAATGAAACTGGACCTCTTTCTTACACCATAATCAAAAATAAACTCAAAATGGATGAAAGACCTAAACATGAGACAGAAAACCATCAAAATCCAAAATGAGAACACAGGCAACAACTCTATTTGTTTTCGGAACTTCTTACTTGACATGTCTTAGGAGGCAAGAGAAACAAAAACAAAAATGAACTATTGGGACCTAATCAAGATAAAAGCTTCTGCACTCCAAAGGAGACAATCATCAAACTAAAAGGCAACCAACTGAATGGGAGAAGCTATTTGCAAATGACATATCAGATAAAGGGTTAGTATCCAAAATCTATAAAGAACTTACCAAACTCAACACTTAAAAAATAAGTAATACAGTGAGGAAATGGGCAGAAGACATAAATAGACACTTTTCCAAAGAAGACTTACCAACAATCAGAATCCAACCTTACATTAAATGAATAATTCACCACGATCAAGTGGGATTTATTCCTGGGCTTCAAAGGTGGTTCAAATATTCACAAATCAATACATGATACACCAAAATAGTAAAAGAAAGTATAAAACCCATATGATCATTTCAATAGATGCAGAAAAAGGATTTGACAAAGTACATCATCTCTTCATGATTTAAAAAACCTCCACAAAGTAGGGATAGAGGAAACATACCTTAACATACACAGGCCATGTATATAAAACCCATACCTAATAATATTTTCAAAAGGGAAGAACTTAGAAATTTCCTCTATGGTCAGGTACCAGAGAGGGATGTCCTCTCATTCT
>NW_026057577.1:5159586-5246635 GCF_023721935.1 Panthera uncia | reverse complement strand
CCCACCCCCCATCAATCCTCAGTTTGTTCTCAGTTTTTAACAGTCTCTTATGCTTTGGCTCTCTCCCACTCTAACCTCTTTTTTTTTTTTTTTCCCTCCCCCATGGGTTTCTGTTATGTTTCTCAGGATCCACATAAGAGTGAAACCATATGGTATCTGTCTTTCTCTGTATGGCTTATTTCACTTAGCATCACACTCTCCAGTTCCATCCATGTTGCTACAAAAGGCCTTAACCACAGCAGACAACACAAAAAATAAAAGGCTTCCAAATCAACAAGGAAGAAGTGAAACTTTCACTATTTTCAGCTGATATGATCCATAATGTAGAAAACATGAAAGACTCCTCCCCCCAAATTGCTACAACTGGTATATAAATTCAGTAAATTTGTGTGATACAAAATCAATGTACAGATCTATTGTATGTCTGTACATCAATAATGAAGCACCAGAAAGAGAAATCAAGGAATCAATCCCATTGTTAAATATGCAAAACCATAAGATACCTAGGAATAAAACTAACCACATTGGTAAAATATCTGTATTCAGAAAATTATACAATACATATGAGAGAGATTTAAGATGACAAAGACAAATGGAAAAACATACCATGCTCATGGACTGCAAGACCAAATATTGTTAAAATGTCTAAATGTTACAAAGTTAAAATGCACTTCCCCCACTCAACTTCTCTCTCACTCTCTCAAAAATAAACATTTAAAAAATTTTAAATTAGAGAAGAGAACACAGGAAGTAATCTTTTTGACATCAGCCATAGCAACTTTTACTAGACATGACTCCTGAGGTATGGGAAATAAAAGAAAAATAAACTACTGGGACTTCATCAAAAGAAAAACTTATGCACAGTGAAGGAAACAAAGAAATTAAAAGGCAACCTATGAAACAGGAGAAATATTTGCAAATAACATATTTAGTAAAGGTTTATTATCCTAAACATATAAAGAACTTATTAAACTCAACACCCCAGAAAACAAATAATCCAGTTAAAAACTGGGCAGAAAAGGGGCGCCTGGGTGGCTCAGTTGATTGAGCATCCAACTTCGGCTCAGGTTATGGTCCCGTAGTTCATGAGTTCAAGCCCCACGGCTGGCTCGGTGCTGACAGCTCAGAACCTGGAGCCTGCTTCGGATTCTGTGTCCCCCTCTCTCTCCACCCCACCCCTGCTTGTGCTCTGTCTCTCTCTGTCTTTCAAAAATGAATAAACATTTAAAAAAATTTTAATGGGCAGAAGACATGAATAGACATTCTTTTAAAGAAGTCATCCAAATGGCTAAAAGACACATGAAAACATGCTGAACCCACTCATCATCAGGGAAATACAAATCAAAACTACAATAAGATGGTACCTTACAACAATCACAAAAGCTAAAATTAACAACACTGGAAACAACAGGTATTGACAAGGATGTGGAAAAAGTGGAACCCGCTTACAGTGTTGGGAGGAATGCAAATGGGCACAAGCACTCAAGAACAAAGTGTGAAGCTTCCTCAAAAAGTCAAAAAAGGAGTTACCCTTTAGTCCAGTGATTGCTATACTAGACATTTATCCAAAGGATACAACAATACTGATTTGATGGGAAACATTTACCAGATGTTTAAAGCACCATTATCAACAATAGCCCAATTGTGGAACGAGCCCAAATATCCTTTAACTGATGAATGGATAAAGAAGTTGCTGTTTTATGCACAATGGAATATAACTCAGGCATCAAAAAGAATAAAACTTGTTATCTGCAATGATGTGGATGAAGCTAGAGAGCATATGCTAAGAGAAGTAAGTCAGTGAGAGAAAGTAAAATACCATATGATTTCACTCATATGTGTTATTTAAGAAACAAAACAAAGGATCACAGGGAGAAAATAAAGGAGAGACAAACTAAAAAACAGTCTCGTTAACTATAGAGAACAAACTAATACTTACCCCAAGGGAGGTGGGGAAAGAGATTGGCTATATGTAAGTATTGAATCACTATGTTGTACCCTTGAGTATAATTTACCCTGTATGTTAAATAAATGAAACTTAAATAAAAACTTAAAATGTAGTTGGTATAGAAAAGGAACAATATTTAAAATTTATGCCAACACAATGGTACAAGAGCGGCTAGAAGGTGCTAATAATTGTAAAGCCTTAGTTGAAATGATGATTAATAACAAAATAATCACAGACTACTAACTACACATACTGGCTTCCTGCTCTAGGCTTTGGGAGGAACAAGACCAATAACATAAAGGAAACTGGGATGTGGCTAACAGATATTTATAGGAAACCTGTTAATCCCTAGGCACCATGATAGGCTTGAAGAGGTAAGTGGGAGGGACAGAGTGAGAGAAAGACAGTAAAGGAATAAAATATGGCCCCTGCCCCAAGGAGCTGTCATCTTATGAAGGAGGCAGATGCATGTTTATAATCACAGCAACAGTCAGCAGACAAAGGTGATAACAAAAATTATAACATTGCCATTAATGGTGTGTTTGCTCAGTGGCATGCCAAGCATGTACCTGAGTATTTTGCAGTGTTAACTCCCTTAATCCTAAGAACAGGTGCTATGAGATATGTACTATTGCAGAGAATTTACATCAATAAACTCTGCCCAAGGGAGTTGAGGGAAGATTTATGGGCAATGAAGGATATATAGGAGTCTATCACTGTCAAGAGTGAGAAAGGACATCCCAGGCAGCAGGAATAGCATGAACAATGGCAGATGGAGGGTAGGATGTGTGTGAGGACTGAAGGAAGGATCCATGTTGGGGGACACAGCATCACAGACAGTAGGAAACATAGTCCTGGGGGAAGGGTGGTGTGAGTTAGGTTGGGACCTAATTGTGGAGAATTTGTTAATTAAAGATGTTAGGGAAGAAAAATGGGGCCTTGAACAGCTTTGGGATTTATAACACTATTTCTGGACTTTTGTGGACCAGGGAGAATTTGGAAGCAGGAGACATAGGACAAGGGTCTTAAAAGACACTAGAAACATTGTAGGAGAACACAAGGCATTCGGAATGTCATCTCAGCTTTACACGAGGAATACATGGGAAAGAGACATTAAAGACTATGGGATTACTTACATTGAGTCTTGCTAAGGCATACATATGAATATTCAAATGAGTCCTGTGCACTGTTCATGTAGAATCTACAAACAGGTTAAAAGAAGAGTCTACACAAGCCTCCCTGAGGGTTATGTAGAGAGAGGGGAGAGGTTGAGAGACTTCAGTGGTAGGACTCACAGGACCTGACAAGAGACTGGATATGAAGGTGGCAAGGCCACAGACTCAGGTAAGGATGGGTGAGAAGGAGAGGAGAAAAGACCTTGTATGATGTTGTAAGGATTAAAAGTGAGGCTCCTCTAGGAGGTGGTGGTGCTCCGCCAGGGATGAGGAACAAATTTCATGGGCTCCTGAGAAGGTGCTTGACTCAAGACTAATCTGCAAAGTGTGCATGAGGGCAAAGGGAGCAAAGAAATCTATTCATATTTTATGTGCAATCAGGCTCAAGAAAGAACCCTGTTTCCATCCCTCCCACTCCTTATTCTACCCAGTAACATGTCCATCAGTTTTATAAATCTCTGACCATTGTCTCTGGGAGATCTGGGCAGGTAGGCCTGTGTAGAAAACTCCGACGTTCAGCTGGTCTAAATCCATCCCCCTCCCCTTTCTCCCTTGCCTGCCTCCACCATGGAGGCCTAACATCTAAATCCTTGTATTACCAGAAAAGTCATGTGACTCATATATGAGCTTCCAGGGTGTGGTTGGAGCAGAGCTGGAGGTCTCAAGGGCCAGGTTCCCTTTTGAGGGTCAGTTTAAGTGGGTTGACTGGATCTGGATCACCTCGCCAGGTTGTGGGTTCTTCTGAGTGGGCCTTCTTAACTCTGGTTGATGGACCCATGGGGTGATACCTGAAACTTTAAGGGCTGTAGGAGTTGTTAGAATAACAGTATGTGGCCCAGTCCACTGTGGTCTAAGGTTCCCTCTTCCAATCTTTGACCCACACAGAGTCTCCTGGCTGAAAGGGGTTAATGGGGGTCCCTAAGGAAATTGGGGCCCTCTCTATGGTGTATCTCTGTAACTTATTTAGGACTGTCCCCAAGGTCTGGAGCTGTTCTCTTATTCCCTTGTCTCCAATCTAGTGTAGGTCTCCTGGGAGTTTTCCTAAACATGGGGGGGCGGGGGTTGCCCATATAATAACTCAAAAAGGGAGAAACCCAGTGCCCCAGGCATGCATTGGGCATGCAGGAGGGCCAGCAGTAGTAAATCTGGCCATGGGAGATTAGTCTCTTGGAACTTAGCCAGGGTTTCCTTGAGGGTGCGATTCATCCGCTCTACTTTCCCTGAGCTCTGGGGTCGGTAAGCAGTGTGCAGTTTCCAGATAATGTTGAGGGATGTTGTCAGGGTTTGTATAACATCTGCCACAAATGCAGTTCCGTTATCACTGTGTATGGTTACGGGTAGACCAAACCGAGGCACAATCTCCCATAGAAGGGCTTTAGCCACCTCGTGACTTCATTCCGTTCTGGTTGGGAATGCTTCACCCCATCCCGAATGTGTGCAGATTATTACAAGAAGGTACCTGAACCCTTTATTTGGTTGTATGTCACTAAAGTCCACCTCTAAGTCTTCAAAAGGGGTGCCCCCCCCATCCTTTGCGTGCCAGGCAGGGGCCATGGGGCAGACCAAGCATTGTTTTTGGCACACGTTACACATTGCTCACTGACAGCTTGGCATAATGCCAGCAGCTGGCTGATATAGTAGTCCTTTTTGAGGAGGAGGGCCTCCAGTGCAGTTTTCCCTAGGTGTGTGAGTTGGTGATATTCCTTCACTAGGTGTTTTCCCATAGATGTCGGGACAAAGATGTGCCCATTTGGCATGACCCCCCATTCCTCTTTGCTTACTGTGTCCCCTTCTGTTGAGGCCCAACTTCTTTCTTCATTGGGGCAGGGAGGCTTCCCTCTGGGGTGCAAGAGTCATAGGTAGGAGCTTCACCTGGGTCACCACAGGTGGCCGCTCTGCCTGTTTTGTCAGCCAGGCGATTTCCTTGAGTTATGGGGTTGTCTTCTTTCTGATGTCCCTTAAAGTGTAGGATAGCTACCTTGTCTGGCAGCCATATGGCCTCAAGAAGCTTTAGTATTTCTTCCTTGTTTTTGATAGTTTTCCCTGCAGCAGTAAGGAGGCCTCTTTCTTTATAGTTGGCCCCGTGTACATGCACAGTAGTGAAGGCATACCAGGAATCAATGTAGATGTTAACTTGTTTACCTTTGTTAAGGATGAGGGCTCGGTTTAAGGCGTACAGTTCAGCCCATAGTGCCAACCATCCTTCTGGCAAGGCCTTGGCTTCCAGAATTTCAGTGGTTACAGCATATCCTGCTCTTTGGCTGCTCTCTTGTAAATAGTTGCTCCCACTGCTGAACAGGGTGATCTCTGGGATTGTTATAGGCTGGTCTTGGAGGCCCAGGCGGCTGGTGTAGACGTCATCCACTACTTTGGAACTGTCATGGTCAGGTTCTCCCTCCTCTTTGGAAAGGAAGGTGGCCGGGTTTAGTGTTCTTACTGTTTCAAGAGTGACCCTTGGGGTTTCATAGAGAAGGCCTTGGTATTGTGTCAGCTGAGAATTGGAGAGGAAATGATATCCTGGGGTGCTTATTAGGGACATGACCGCTTGTGAGACCTTAACATTAAATGTTTGTACCAGTATGAGTTTGCCTCCTTGATGAGCAGGACTGTGGCTGCCAGTGCTCTGTGGCATGGTGGCCATCCTGCAGCCACAGGATCAAGTTTTTTGACAGGTAGGCCACTGTCCATTGCCAAGACCCCATGCTCTGAGTGAGCACTCCAAGGGCTATTTTGTCCTTTTCATGTACAAAGAGGTTAAAGGGCCTTTCTATGTCAGGCAAACCCAGGACTGGGGCTCGTCCCAGAGCTGACTTTATTTCTGTGAAAGCGGCCCTTGCCTCCTCAGTCCATGCAAGGGGCTCCTGGTCTTGCCCTCCCAACAGGTCATAGAGGGGCCTCACTATGGTTGAGAATCCAGGAATCCAAATGCGACAGAACCTTGTGACCCCTAAAAATTCATGAAAGCCTCATTTTGTTTGGGGTTGTGGCAGTGTGGTGATAACTTTCTTCTTTTCTGGTCCTAGTTCTCTTTTTCCTTTTGTGAGGAGGAAGCCTAAATATCGGACCTGCTGCTGACAAACCTGTGCCTTCTTCCAAGAGGTCCGGTACCCCGAATAGGACAGGAGCTGCAGGAGGACCTTGGTACCTTTCATACAGTCTTCTTGGGTGTCGCTGGCAAGGAAGAGGTCATTTACATATTGGAGGAGGACACACCCTGTGGTTTCCCTCGGAAAGTCGGTGAGGTCTGCAGCTAGTGCTTCCCCAAAAAGAGTGGGCAAGTTCTTGAAACCTTGGGGAAATCGTGTCCAGGTCAGCTTCATCTGGCACGCTGTAATGGGCTCAGTCCATTCAAAGGCACACAATGGTTGACTTTGAGGAGCCAGGTGGAGGCAGAAGAAAGCATCCTTTAGGTCAAGGCATGTAAACCATCTGGCTGACCCCGGAATTTTCCTGAGGAGAGTATACAGGTTCGGAACCACTGGGTGTAAGGAAACAGTCACTTTGTTAATGTCCCTCAAATCCTGTACTGGTAGGTATTCTCCTCCTGACTTCTTGGCTGGCAAGAGTGGGGTATTCCAAGCCAATTGGCACTCAATTAGAATACCTGCTTCTCAGCTTGGTCAGGTGCTCTTGTATACCCATTGTAGCCTCGAGTGGAAGGGGGTACTGCCTTTGTCTCTGAGGTTGGGCTCCAGGGATCAGGTCAACAATGGTGGGGCCCCAACTCCAAGCTAGTCCAAGTGGGTTATCTTCAGCCCATACAGAGGGAAATGTAAGCCTGAATTCTGAGGGGCTACAGGGTAGGGCTTGGGCACAGAATAGTCTCCATTCTTCTTCCCTTGGCAGGGTAATCACCAAGACCAGGGTTTATTTCTGCCTTGGGTATAATTGGAGGCTAGTGTGTCCAGTGGGATCAAAAGTTGTCTGGGCCCCAAGTTTAGAGATCAGATCCCAGCCCAGGAGAGGAATTGGGCAGTCAGGTAAGTAGAGGAACTCATGCTGGACCTTATTCTCTTTTGAGAACATTGTCGAGCTTGACAGAAGGGCTGCTGCATCACCTGTGTCCCAGTAGCCCCAAGTATGGTTTTAGTCTTTTGGTTGAAGGGCGCCACTGGGGAAGTAACAATGGAGTATTCAGCCCCAGTGTCAACTATGAAAGTTATTGTTCGGCCCCCCTACCTTCATTTTGACCATGGGCTTGTGGAGGCCAAGAGAGAAAGAGCCCGGTCCCCCTCAGTCCGATTCTACCCCAGCCAGACCAACGAGGTTCTCGCCTCAAGGTTCCTCCTGAACCCTCCTGGCTGGGTTTTGAGGGCCCCTTCCAATTTGGACATTCATTCTTCCAGTGTCCTTTCTCTTTGCAGTATGCACATTGGTCCCTTGCTAAGGGGGCTCTGGGCTTCCCCCCATTTGATGGTTGGGGTCTTTCCATCTTCGCGGCATCTGTTTCTTTTAGTGCCGCTGCGAGAAGGGTGGCTTTCTTTTTTATTCTTCTCTCTGATTCTCTTTCGGCTGCAAATTCTCAGTTCATGATAACTGTTGGTGACCTCTATCAGCTGAGTGATATTCACCCCAGCAAAGCCCTCCAACTTCTGGAGTTTTCTTCTGATATCTGGGGCAGCCTGTGCCACAAAAGAGGTATTTACCATCTGTTGACTTTCTGGTGCCTCGGGGTCAAACGGGGTATATACACAGTATGCTTCACATAATCATTCATAGTAGTCTCTGAGAGACTCCCCAGGGTGCTGCATGACTGATGATATTTTAGTCATGTTCACAGGCTTTCTGGCTCCAGCTAGGACTCCCCAGAAGAGGGCTTCCTGCTATCATTGGATGTGGGCCTGTCCTTCTTCTGTTTTGAAATCCCATTTTGGGCATTCTTCAGGTGTGGCAGCTTGAGCACAGACAGCAGGGTCATTAATCCCCAGAGGTACGTGATCTTCTAGGTACTGTCGTGTTTCTCTCATTCTTCTTCTTCTTTCTTCTGTATTAAACAGAGTAGGGAGTAACTGTTGACAATCTTCCCAAGTCAGTTGGTGGGTCTGGAAGAGGGACTCCATCAAGTTGACCATTGCTTCTGGCTTTTCAGAGTATGATGAAGTGTTGTGTCTCCAATTGAGGAGGTCGGTTGTAGAGAAAGGTTGATAATGCACCATGGAACGGCTGGGCTGGACTGTTCTGTCCTCATTCTGTCTTTCAGGCTCTCTCATCTCCCTTACAGGCACTTGGAGAGCATTAGGTCTGGGTCTGGGGCACAGCCTGTCTGCTGGCCCTTGTGGGGGAGGGTTCTTCGGTCTGAGAGGGGTGGGAAGATGGGCGGAGGTGGCAGCAGTGGTGGCAGAGAGACAGATGGGGGAGGAGTTCCAAGCTCAGGAGAGCGGGGAGGGAGCTTGGCAAGTCATAAGGAGGTAGAAAGACAATATCTTCCTCCATGTCTCCTTTAAATATTAGAGGAGCAGTGAGTCGCTTCTTTGGCTCCCTGGGTGAGCCTCCGGATAAAGTGGCTAAAACCGTTGCCTGTCTCTGTTTGCTAATGATGAATTGCACCCAAGGCGGAGGATTTCAGGCAATTTCAAGCCAAGAGTCGATGTATGGAAATTGGTCAGGGTGGCCTGGGTTCCCAGTGACTATTAGCTAGACCCACTGCACTATTTGAGCATCTAATGTCCCTTCTGGGGGGCATCATACATTGAATATGGGCCATTCTAGTTCACAAAAGGTCCTTAACTTCCTGGGTGTCATTTTCACCCCATAATCGCCTGAAAATCCCTTTTTAAAATTTTTGAGCATGACCTCTAAAATTGTAGGCTTACTCTGTTTTGATCCCATTATTAATTTCTTTCTCATGTTCGGTGTTGCAAAGAGACAAAAGGAGGGCAGATGAGAGGACTAATGAGATATTCGTCTGCTTGTGTTCCTGAGGGAAACTTTAGGTGAGGTTTGGCCATAGCGGACTCAGCTTTGTGACCTGTGATTGGAATCTGATCCAATGCTGCCCTAGACCTTATATGCTCACCACAACACAGGAAAGCCCATTCAGACTCCGTATACTTTTGGGGGCCTTAAGGGTGCCTGTCTGTTGATCCACAAACACGAACTCGACTGGCAAGCCTGGCTGAGCTGCACATTTTCACACACACACACACACGAGTCTATTACATTCCCTCCTGCAAAATTCTCTACCTGTGAGAACTGTTAAGGCCTCTGGGGATTGATCAGGTCCCCCTTCCACCCTTTTGGGTGGGCCTGACTTCTTTGGGGCCCTGGCCTTACTGGTTCCAACATTGGGTCCAGGTCTTCACCTACCAGGTTTCTTTGAGTCCGGTGGGAACAAAAGAGCGGGCCGGCCTGAGGCAACTGAGAAGGTGACTCCCAAAATTCAGGCAGGGCGTGCCTTCTCCCTTGCGATCCCTCACTCTGTCACCACCTCGCTGTTCTCCCAAACTGGTGGCAACACTGGACCAGTGCGGTTGGGTTTCCCGGTCAGGGAACCAAGTACGTTATGGAACTAGGCTGGAATGCTGGCAGAAAAACCAGGCGGCACTCGGAGATCTTGGTGGATTGGAGATTTATTTAACACAGGTGGGCTCAGAGGAGACTGTTTCTCCAAAGGTCTGAGCCCGGAATGCAAGTGGGGAGGGTAATTTATAGCCAACAGCCTCCATATCTGTGGGGGTTTTCATAGGCACAGCAAACAAAGGAAGAAGAAACCAGAGGAAAGGTCTCTAAGATAGAGACCAGAGTCTGTTTTAGCCCTGTCAGCCATCTTTGTCATACTTTATTTACTTCTCCAAGAATCTCATGATTGGTGAGATTGGCCCTACATGGGCTCTGTGTAGACAGTGCCTATCTCTCAAAATAAATAAACATTTAAAAAAATAAAACATAGACACAAAGACCAATCCAGAAAAGAGAAAAATTGATAACATGGACTTTATAAAATAAAACTTCTACCCTTGATAAACCTTGTTCACAAAACCAAAGACAAGCCACAAGCTGGGAGAAAATATTTGCAAACCACATATCTGAATTCAGAATGTACCCTGATCCTAAACCCTAGCTCTCTCAGGGTCTTCTACCTCTAGGTTGGAACCCACAAATTCCAGTTAATCAGTCTAGTGCTGTCCCTAATGAGTCCTCTGGACAACCGGGTTCTCCTTCCATATTCCACTGCTCCAGCCTAAACACACTAACCATTATCTCCAATGACTCAAGGCCCACCCTACTCCTATCCTCATTTCCTAAACCCTCATGCCCTAAACCATTACCACCTGATCTCTCTAATCTCTCAACTAATAAGCATTCATTCCCAAAACCTTCTAAACCCACAGCCAATACTGTCACCCCCTTACCACCTAAACAATTACCCTCTCAGACCTTCACTCACTCACCCTTAAACCATCGCTTCCAAATTCTGAACCCACTAGCTCCCCCACATACCACCCACTAAACCTCCTAAACCCTCCCCCCACAAACATCCACCAGCTTACCCCCTCATCCACTCACCCACAAGAAATATTTCATCTCAAACCAAATAACACTCTTCTTCCCACCTCCTCACATAAAACACCTAAATCATAAGGGCGTGTGACCAAAAAGCCATATGCCATCAACCCAAAACCATACACCATTAAATAATAGAATCCTAAAACCATAATCTATAAACCACACACCATGATCCACACATCATGAACCAGAACCGTAATCATAACTAAAGCCAACATAAATATTCATAGCAATACTATTCACAATTGGAAAATGGTACAAAATACGCAAACATGCCACAAAGGGTAAAAGAATATACAACATGGGGTAGATCCATAAACAGAAATGTTCTTCCAATATATCAACAAATGAAATAAATTTGAGCAGCTACTGAGGAAAACTGAGTGGGAGTTCCTCAAAATCTTAAGGGTAATAATCCAATCACAGAAAAGAATATTATAAGATTCTACTTGTTTGGGGTATCCATAATTATCAAATTCACCTACAAAAAGTAACATATGGTTGCCAGGCAGAGGAGAAAGGGGAATGGGGAGTTAATGTTTAATATACACAGATTTTCACTTGGTCAAAATCTAAACATTCTCAAGGTGGAAGGTGGTGATTTGTGCACAATGGTAATATATTTAGTGGCATACAACTGTAGACTTAAAATCTTTTAGGGATGCCTGAGTAGCTCAGTCAGTTAAGGGTCCAACTTCAGCTTGGGTCATGATCTCACAGTTTGTAGATTCGAGTCCTGTGTTGGGCTCTGTGCCGACAGCTCAAAGCCTGGAGCCTGCTTCAGATTCTCTCTCTCTCTCTCTCTCTCTCTCTCTCTCTCTCTCTCTCTCCCTCTCAAAAATATATAAACATTTTTTAAAAACTTTTTAAAAATCTTTTAAATGGTCACTACTATATTTTGTAAATTGAACCACAATTAAAATCATGACTAAAGTACTAAAACATATCACAACATGAACAAAGATTGAAAATACTAAATTACAGAAGCCACCCAGAAAAGGCTGCCCAGATTGGAGCCCTCTGTGATCTTTAAATCAATCATGGTTGTGAAGTGAGTGAGTCTCAAGAACAGAAAAGTGGGTCACAACAGGAGGAGTCATTGTCACAGAGTTCAGGCAGGTGATTACAGTTGAAGTGGCCTCTGGATTAGATTATCATGAGGAAACCATAATGATTTCCCTGTTTGGGAGTTCTATAACAATTCCTGGGGAAGGTGTCCTGTTTTGAGTAAAAAACAAAGAAGTATGTCATAAGAAGTGGCAACTGTGTAAAATGACAGCTGGTGAAGCTGAGTGCAGAGATAGAGTATTTCTACTGCTATTGAAGGCTTTCTATATGTTGGAAATTTATGGAAACTACATGACTTCTCAGAACAACTATATTAGTAACATACCAGAAAAGTGCAGAACACATCAAACCTTGTGATGGAGGCCAAACCCTACCTGGACACAGTTCACAAGATGCAACATATTACTAAAGGACACTGTGGTAGAATTATATTAGTGGCCACTCTGCTGTGGATGTTGTGGATGACCTAGGATATGGTAGAAACATGCCATTTTGAGTTCCCATCTTTCACCACATCACTCCACACAAATACAAAAAAAAGTTAAAACAAATAAACAAACTCAGTGAAATTGTAGGATACAAATTCAAGATACAAAAATCATTACATTTGACAAGCTCATAATGAACCATCAAAAGAAGTTACGAAAACAATTAGAAAAAAATTTTACCACAGACATGAAAAACTTGTATCATGGAAATAAGACATTGATGAAGAAATGGAAAGATATTATGTGTTCCTGGATTATAAAAATGAATATTATGGAATTGTCATTTTACCCAAAGTGATGTACAGATGCAATGTAATCCCTCCTGATCAACATTCTAGTACCATTTTGCACAGAACTAGAAAAATCCTAAAACGTGTGTGAAACCACAGAGGACCATGAATAGCCAAAGTGTCTGTATAAAGAACAAACCGGGAGGCATCACATTCCCTGATTTGAAACTATATTACAAAGCTACAGTAACCAACAGTATGCTATGGGCCAAGAGATAGAAAGACCAATGGAACAGAATGGAGAGCCCAGAAGCAAATCCACACATACGTGGACAATTAATTCGCAACAAAGGAGCCAATAATACACAATGGTGAAAAGACAATCTCTTCAATTAATGGTGCTGGGAAAACTGGACAGCCCCAAGCATAACACCAGACCCCTATCTTACACACCACACAACAACTAACTAAAAACCCACAACAGCTAAGAGGAAGGAGGAGCACCAGTACGGAGGGCAGGGATGCCCTGAAGTTAATGAGGCCTGGTATCCTGATGGGATTAATTCCCAGTGGGGACATTGGTGGGACCTGCAGTGGTTCTGATTTCCTCCTAAGCTCCACTTATTAAGTATCAGCAAAGACAACTCTGGGCTCAGCTGTCTCCTGGTGATGTTTCCAACTCTGAAACAATGGTTTTACAAAGGAACAAGACAATGTGCTTCAGAACTTTCCTCAATGAGGGAAGGAAGAGGGAAACTGAAAGGGATGAACCCTAAGAAGCTTTTCCTGCAAGGGATCCTGTGGGGAGAGGCAAGGACCATACAGTGGGGAAGTGATGGACAACAGCACACCAAATGCCTCCCTCGCACATGAGAAAGGCCCTGTTCTGAGGGCACGAGGACCAAGCACCCACTTCCATGTTGGGGGGCTCCTTCTCTCAGTCCCAACTGAGGATGATGTCCTGAAGAGGGGTGTTCCAAGTTTGCACATGCATCTCATGGTTTACGGTCAGAATCCTTATTGGGAACCCTTTGCCCAAGTATGTGATCCAGGTGATACTTTGGTCATCAGACACATCAGAGGATACCTACAAGGGGGCCCTCCCATGAAAACTTCTGAGAGGTGGGGCAGAGAGGGATAAAATGCACTGGGAGGGAAGGTGCATGTCTTACCCACGAACACCATCTCTGGGCCCCTCCAAGTATCAGAGTCTTGGGGGATTCCAGCCATTGAATCCAATCTCTTCCCCTACTCATTCTGACCCCCCAAACCCCAGCAACTGTCTCTTCAGCCTTCACACTGGGATCAGACAAGTTACTTAACACATCAAGAATTCAAGTAATTCTTATTGACCACTGATGGGCACGGCTTTTGCCCAGGCACTGGTCCTCCAGATACGTCGTGCCAAGCAGGCATCAAGGGAGATACCAGAGCAGCGTGGGTAGGCGGGAGCAGCGTGGTGGGCTGGACTAGTTCTAATATTCTATTTTTAACATCTTCTAAGTGCCTACCTTGGCACCCCAGCCAGTCACTGGGGTTACAGAGACAGAAAAGCCCCACTCTGTGCAGGAAGGGCATTGCAGGGGGCCCACTGACCCCAAGCCCACCACTGACCACACAGCCCTGAGCATTGCCATGACCTCTGAACACATCTACAGCCGGCCCATCTCCAGAGCACCCAGGCCTGGGGTCTTAACCATGTGACATCTTTCCTCAAAAACATGGGCCTAGAATGCCCCCACCACCCACTATAGCCCTCAAGTTTCCAGAAATCCCCCATATTCTGTTGGATATCTGCAGGCTGCACAAGGATAAGCCAAGAAAGTGACATCCCTATGGAGTCAATGCTGAGGAAACTGTCTTACTCAACCCTATGAGTCCTTCCCTCTGGACCCTTGGACCCCTGGACCTCAAGGCTGGTGAGCAGGGCTGGGCTGAGAGGCTCTCTTTGCATTGTTGCTGATCTTTCCTTCCTCAGATGTGGCTTGGAACCTTGGAAATAAATGCTGAGATTGACTTTTTCAAGCGTTTTCCTGAAACAGTGGTTGAGGCCAAAGATGTTTTGATGCTGCCATGGATAGGTGCACAGTGGGGAGCAGTCAGAGCTGGGGACAACTTGCTGCCCTCCACATCCCTGGGCTGATGTCCCTCACTGACCTGGTAATGGAATTTCTCAGTATCTGCTGGTAGCAGGAGGAGGTGGGATCAGGATGTCCAGGGGTTGTTCCAAAACTATGGACATCTCTTTACGCCAGCCCGTGTACCTGGTGGCTCTGCTTTGCATACTGGATCCCCTTAGAAATTACATCTGGGATCAGATTCTGTTAGTTCCTGGCTCCAGCCTCCATGTCAGCTGTCCATCCACTTGTGCTGAGGCTGAGTACAATATCATGGACAAGAGGCCAACCCTGGGCCTGATCCCCACTTGGCAGCAGCAGGAAACCTGACACAAGCCATGGGAGGGGAGCTTACAGGAGGGTCTCATTTACAAGACAAATCTTTGAGTTGCTGCTCCATGAGTCAGGGCTTGTTTTCTGGAAAAACCTTCTTGGTCAACTGAGATTTTCAGAAGTAACTCATGGATTTGATGTCAATTAATATATTATGAAAGGACCTTATTTGATCTTCTTAACTTTCATGCAATTGAATTAACAAACATGGACCCTATTTACAAAATTCACCAGGTTGCCAATGAATGGACACCTTGAAGTCAGAAAGTACTGCATCAGGAATCCAGGTCCCCAGTGTCATCCCTTTGCAAACTGTGATGTTTGCAAACTTGTGAAGACATAGGATGTACTTTGTAAGGACCACTGATACCCTTGATCCTCAGAAGGTGAAAAGGATACAAGCTTGAGTTATGGCTGACAACCACATGGTAGACATACCTGTGTGATCCCAGGTCCCACTGGGGCTTTGGCACACATGTCTGCAAGACCAGGCCGCGGCTCATTGAACCATAAAGCAATGATGTTCCCAAGGAAGCAGCCCTGACATGCCTGCCCCATCTACTGGCTTTTTCATTTCTTGGATCTGCTGCTCACAGTTTCCACATCTCTTGCTCATGTCACTGCTGCCAGCATGCCTCTCCTGCAAGAGCAACCACCTCCTATCTTCCATGATCTATGTTCCAGGCATCCTGCAGCTTCACTTTTTAGAACACAGCAGAGAAGAGAGCAAGCAGTCAGGAGGTGGTGCCTGAGGGCTGCACCTGCATGCAAAGTCATGCCATCACGTGGACATCATGTGACTACTTAGGGCCTCCTGGATGTCTGGGTTGTCCATGCACATGTCACATGGTCACATGCACATATGTGAGCAATTGACTGTGTCTAACTCTTGTTACCCAAAATGTTTGATCTTACAGAGGCTACAGCCCTACAACCCAGGTGATATTTAATCTCCTGAGGTTGATGACCCTGAGGAACAGTTGTTTCTGGGCCAGCCCAGACCTTGTGTCCGACTCACAGAAGGAGAACACAGGGTTTATTTGCTGGAGCCAGTTGCCTCCATAATTGCACAGTCCCTCGAAGTCAGGCAGGAATTCTCCTTCCACCTCTGGAGCACTGGGAGGAGCTGCAGCTGAAGGAGGTGGTGAAGACACCACTTCATCCCCTCCAGGTGCATTCCTGGGCAACCTACTTCAGAGGTCATGGACCACACAGGCTCATCGACCACATCAGTATGCTGGATATGTTACGGAACCAGGCTGGAACGCTGGCGGAAAAACCAAGCGGCACTTTGAGATCTTGGTGGATTGCAGATTTATTTAACACTGATGGGCTTAGAGGAGACCATTTCTCCAAAGATCTGAGCACTTTATGCAAGAGGGAAGGGTAATTTATAGCCTTCAGCTTCCATATCTGTGGAGGTTTTTGCATGCACAGCAAACAAAGGAAGAAGAACCCAGAGGAGGGGTCTCAGCTAGAGACCAGAGTCTGTTTTAGCCCTGTTGGCCATCTTTGGCGTACTTTATTCACTTCTCCAACAGAATGACAAAGTTCTTTGAATAAATTTGAATGGCACAGTGAGAAGAAGAGGGGATGAGACAGAGGAGCACATTACCTGAATCCAGGGGTGCAAACATTAACATGCCCAGTCTCACTCTGTCACATTAGCCTTTCCTGATTGTGGGGTCCAGAGCTCAAGTCTAAGCAGGAAGTCCCACACCTGGAAGGGCCCAGAGCAAATGACACACAGTGGCTCCACCAGACAGGCATGGGGATAAGCATGCCTTATCGCAGCGTACCTGCACAGCCCTCAGTGTTCAGATGATCACCTGGCCTACACTGTACCTGAAATATATACCAGTGCAGCAGCTTTACCGCCAACAGAGAGGCTACGAGGAAGGTTGTGGCTTTAAAGACATGACTGCAGGGAACAGAGGACAGGGTCATCTGGGATTTCCAAAGGCAGTGTCTATGGAAGGTGGAGACCCCTTCAGGAGACAGCTGGCAATGAGGCTGGAGATGTAATACCTCTATGATCTGAATGGTCATGTGTCCCCCAAGCTCGTGTTAGAACCCCAGCACCCAAGATGATGGTGTTAGGAGGTGGGGCCTGTGAGAGGTGGTTAGTTCAGGAGGATGGATCCTCCATGGATGGGAGTGGGGCCCTTACAAAAGACCCCACAAAGCTCGCTCACCCTTCCACCAAGTGAGGACATGGCAAACAGGTGCTGTCTGTGAACCAGGAAACATGCTCTCACAAACACCTGATCTGTGGGCATCTTGATCTTGGGCTCACCACTCACTGAGGGCAGAGGGGGTGCACAAATAAATGCCTCCTGTCCCCATGGGGAGAAGATTGAGGGGTTCATGCAGCCCCTTGGGCAAGGTTTTGTGTTGCCTGGAATCATGGTGAGGCCCCAGCCTAAGCCAGACCCTGCTCTCTACTGTCCTGGGATGTGTCACCCTGAGCCAGGATGCCCCCTACACCAACATCCCACAGAACATGCCAATGATGAGGCGGGGGAGGGGGGTGTCTCCAGGGCCAGGCCAAATGGCATGGTGGTGCTGCTCCCCTCCCCAGCCTGGTCTTAGCATAATTCTCAAACTTCCTGGATGTGGACAGCATGCAGGGCTCAAGTATCAAGGGCAGCACAGCATGCGTGGAAGGGCAGGTGCCACTGCCTGAGGACTCTGAGCTTAGCAAGGTGATCCCACAGTGCAGTCCTGAGAGATTCTCCAGAGGCCTGGACACCCTTGAGAAACAGAGGAACAACAGACAGTGTGTGCCCTGTGCAGAAGCGGAAGGGGCTCTCCGTGGTGATGTTTCTTCCCAGCGGGCACAATGCTGAGTGAATGTTCATTCTCCCACTGTGAAGGCACAGGGAGGAGACTGAGGCTTTCAGAACTAGCTTCCCTCTCTCATGCTGCATGCCGTTGTCCCATGCTCTGCAAGAGCCCTGCCCCCTGCACCACAGCAGAGGGGAGGGAGGCCAGGAGGTTTCTCTGGACAGGCCCCACCAGCCCCTTCTGGACACAGTGCCACACTGCCCTGCCTCTGGTCCTGTGCATCCACGAGAGGCTCCTGGCGGTCTCCTCTGGGGGTCTGTAGCTTCACTGTGCACATGGCGTCCAGCACAGGCACACGGCTAGGCGGGGCTCCAGAGGAACAGCATTCTGCTTCAGGGAGGACAGATAATTATCTCATGCTGGCAGAACAGTCAGTGTTCTGGGTCTGAAGTTTACAAACAAAATCCCTGTCTTTGAGAAGGAAGATTAGCAATGGAATACCTTCCACATCGCTATCTGTGTAAATGATTTGTCCTGAAGTCAATCTCTCTGTGTGCCAAACAGCGTTCTGGGTGAGACTGTGAGGTGCTTCTGGGTGAGGTTCACACCAGAACCTGCCCTCGTCAGTGAGGGTGGGCCTTGTCCAGTGCACTGAGGCCTGAATACAGCAGAAAGGGGAGTAACCCCCTCTCTGCCTGGCTGCTGAGCAGGACCTGGTCTTCTCTGCTCCCGGACCAGAATGTGCACCTGCTGTGCTTGTGCTCTCGGGCCTCCCAGCTCGGGCTTTGACCCCAACCACCAGCTCCCAGGTCTGCAACGGGTCTGGGTGTAGGTCAGGGTGTTCCCAGCCTCCATAACTATGTGAGCCAATTCCTTATAGTACACACACAGGTATACACACACACATACATACCACATACACACATGCACACCACACACATGCAGGTACACACACATACAGAATCATACCACACACACACACACACAAACACACACACACACCACGCACACACATACATACATGCACACCACACACATCACCAGCTCCCAGGTTCTCAGCAGGCCAGCCACAGGTCAGGGGGCTCCCAGCCTCCATAACTTTGTGAGCCAATCCCTTGTAATAATGTTATGCTTCCCTGGAAAACCCACACTAAGACTCTCATGTTCATTATAAAAGACAAGAACCAAAATTACATTTGCATCACTTTCCCAATTTTCACAATTTTATGTATATAAATACCTACATACACACACATGACACAGTTTGGGAAAAAACACAGCAAAATATCCTGAGGGTTAAAACTGAGTGGTGGGACTCTGAAGAAATACTGCTTCTTTATCCTTCATTCTAATTTCTATGTGTTGTACAAGCATAATTTACTTTTTTCAGAAAATAATAAACATCCATTTTTTTCTAAACTCATACTATCCACTGTTGAAGGCATTTATTTACAACCATCACAAACATGGAAACCACCCAGTGCCCATCCACTAGTAAATGAATAAACAGGAGTAGGACCGTGCATACACGAAACCACATGGACACGAGCAAATTGCTGGTGCGTGTCCCCCCACATTGCAGTGAGGTTTAGATGTCCTGCAGATTCACTGGTTTGGTGGGTTTGGAGGCTTTTCTGCTAAATATTGTTTCTCATTTAATTTTATTCCTTCCAAAAATGATCTGTTATGTACCAATGTTGATAGGTTCTTAAACAATGCAAGGGTTAGGGCACCGACCCCCCATGCAGTCAAAAATCCATAAGTAACTTCTGACTTCCCCAAAACCTAACCACTAATAGCTACTGTTGAGCAGAAGCCTCACCAATCACATCAACAGTTGATTAGTAAGCATTTTGCATGTTGTAAGTATCATATGCTGAATTCTTACAATAACGTAAGCCAGAGAAAAGAAAATGTCAGTTGAGGAAATCCTAAGAGAAAGTATATTTACAGGACTGTACGGAATGATTTTAACGTTTATTTGTTTTTCAGACAGAGAGAGACACAGCATGAACGGGGGAGGGGCAGAGAGAGAGGAAAACACAGAATCGGAAGCAGGCTCCAGGCTCTGAGCCATCAGCCGAGAGCCCGACGCGGGGGCTCGAACCCGCGGACCGCGAGATCGTGACCTGAGCCGAAGTCGGACGCTTAACCGACTGAGCCACCCAGGCGCCACTGTACAGTATGATTTTAAAACCACTTACACTCACATCCCCACTCGGCTCCTGCTGCTGGGTCCTGGACAGTGTGTGTGCTGTTGGCTGCTCCAGGTCTATCGTGCTGGGGCTGAACCCCGAGAAGCTCCTGGCATTTCCCAAATGTATATGGTGACAGAAGATTTCACAATTCTGGTGGAGAAACATATCAGCCTGGGAGACCCTGCTGACAGGTGCAGCTGAGTCTTAGACACATCTGCACACAGGATTCTGATCCAGATTAGCTGTAAGTCCCAAGTGCAGGCTGATCCCCATTTTGGGGAGCTCCCAGAGAAGCTGTCCTTGCAGCTGGCCCTGCCTGCATCCACCTGGCCTCATCTTACCCTCTGGAGAGGGTCTGCGAGGCCATTGATGCCTCAGCAGGATTCTGGTGGGGAGAGACTGGGCACGAACTCCTTGGATCACTTTTGTTTCAAAGAAAAAGTGTGGGATTCAGGAAACAAATGATGGGCTACTGATTGGCTTTGTTGCTCACGTTGTTCACCTTCCCCACCTAGCCACACTCTCATGGAAGACATTGCCTTCTTCCTACTCACCGGCTCCTCACTTCTTTACCCACCAGAAGAACCCAATTCTGTGTTTATGTAGCAGGCAGAGAGCCCTTGACTCAGAGAAAATGAGGTTCCCACATCCCTTTGGTCTAAACTAGTCACAGCAATAATGTCCCTTTCCTTTGCCACCGATTATTCCAGGGGGTGACTGGCACCTTGCAAGGCAAAAAGAAAAAAAAATCAGTGAGGTGCCTGGGTGACTCAGTGAGTTAAGCATCTGACTTCAGCTCAGATCATGATTTCATGGCTCGTGGGTTCCAGCCCCACATCGGGCTTTGTGTTGACAGCTCAGAGCCTGGAGCCTACTTCACATTCTGTGTCTCCCTCTCTCTCTGCCCCTCCCCTGCTATCTCTCTCTCTCTCTCTCTCTCTCTCTCTCTCTCTTTCTCTCTCTCTCTCTATCTCTCTCCCTCTCTCTCTGATAAATAAACATTAAAATTTTTTTTTTCAATCAGCTGGAGACTCCATCAGCTTCCCCCACCCACCCCGCCCTTCCTTCAAGTGTGGGATGTAGGTGTCAAGCCTGGAGCTCTGGTAGCTATTTTGTAACTAAGAGGCAGCCAGCATGAGGGTTATAAGTCCTCATGTTGGGAATGGAAACAGAAGATCAGGACATGCCTGGCTCAGGGGACATCATTCAGCTCTGGCCCCAGCTCTGACTATTTCTTTGGTAACCCCACCAAATGCCATTACTGTAATAGCCCCTCTGAGATGGGTTTTCTCATATTTGCAGCCCAAACTTCTTGTTAAGAAATAGCTTTACCAAATTTCAGCCCAAGTAGGTGTTACTTTACCCAAACATATTCATTTTTTTACAACCAGACTGAATTGCTGTGTTTTTCATCCTTTGTCCTGTAAACAGTGTTGGTCAGCAGACAGGGCAAGTGCAGTGGAGCTGGAGGGTGTCACCTTCAGATGAAAGAGAGGTAGGAAACTGCCTGTGCCCTGCAGATTGTGGAGGCCACCTGTAGGAGGGGTGGGGGGGGGGTAGGAACTGGCCAGGCAGCTGTCTCCTGGAGTGGGTATGGGGCTTTGGGACAGTCAGTCTCTTCCTGGGTCCCCCACAGCTCCCCAGGTGGGCTCTGTGGCCCATAGGACTCCTGAGGCTCCCATCAAGCAGGCCATACAGCTGTGCCTGCTTCCCTTGGGACATCTGTGTGGGTAGTGTCCATGCAACAAGCTGGATTCTGAGGGCACCCAGCAGGGAGACCACATGTAGAGAAAGAGACAGAGACAGACTGAGAGAGAGATACACAGACAAGGCCTGACCTGTGTGCAGCAGGTTATTCAGAGGCCATTTTCCAGCCTCTTGCAGCCCACATCTTGGCCGCCGTGCCAAGGGGCCCTAGGCTGGATTGCTGTGGAGTAGGGTGGCTGCCCCTGCTGACTAGGAACATTGTGTTGTATCTCAGGGGGCTGCTGAGGCTGCTACAGAGAATCATTTCAGGCTGTTGGAGGTCCAGAGGCCCTGGTAGAGCAAAGAGAGCAGACCCATCACCGGGCCCTCCACCATCAGCCTGCCCTCCCAGCATCTAGAAGCTTCTCTGGGGAGGGCAGGGCTAGTGAGAGAGCCAGAGGGATGTACGCTGCCAAGGGCAGCTGAGCTCGAACCACCCAGTGGACTTTGCCGGAGTCACCCACCACGGCATGCAAACCACAGAAATGCCCTTATGGAAGCAACAGGCATGTATTGTTTTGCATGACTGTGTGTGTGGCAAGTAGGTCCCCACTGATTTCTTCTGGGCCCCGGCAGGCCTGAGTGGGGTGCCAGGGCCTCCACACATGTCAGGAAGTCCCCAGGCTCTCCCCATAAGGGGTCTCTAATTCCAAGCTTTCCCACACACAGGGGTCCAGGCAGGTTCCCCGGGGCCACCTCCCATCTGAGGAGGCCAGTGTAGAGACCAGCACAAGTGATGCACCTGCTGAGGCAGAATCTGAGGCACATCTGGTCCATATCTGGTCCACGGCAGGCGGATGTCCAGGACGGATGGGATGGGGGTGCACGCTCCCTCCTGTCACCCCAGCTCAACAGACAGAGGCTCACAGGTGGCTTCAGTCCTAGCAGGTGAGGGCCCTGCCCTTTCTGTTGACCCACCTGTATCCATCTACCTGGAGTCCCTGGAGGGTAGGCAATGTCACCATTGGTTTGGGACATTTTAGGTATCAAAGTGAGCACTGGAGACAGATTCTCATAGGCCTGATGTTTGGACTTTGCACCTGTACCCCCAAAATATCCACACAGGCTGGTTGTTTTATTTTACTTTAAACATTTTAGTAAGAACGGCATCTATTTAGGGTGTTCAGCACAGTGATGTGAGGCACGCATACCAGTGACATGATGGCTGGAGCCAAGTTCTGGACCTGCCTTCTCCCCACTCAGTTACCCTCTATGTGTGATCACAGCACCTGAGGTCATGCACACTCAGTACAGGGCTGTCAGCTGGTCACTGTGCCGGGCACCAGGTCTCCAACTTCCTCCTGCATCACTGCCACCATGTGCCCTGGGATCAACATGCCCCCACCCCATGCCATTCTGTGCTCAGCTTCTGCCTGTTCTTCAGATTTCACATGTAAGTGAGACCACGCAGCCTTTTCTTGTGTGTCTGGTTTATTTCACTCAGCATAACATCCTCCAGATCTGCCCATTCTTTTTTACAGCTGAGCAATATTCCTTTGTATATGCATCACTCATTGGATGGACACTTGACCTGTTTCCATGACTGACCATTGTGAACAATGCTGCCACGAATGTAGATGTGCAGAGATCTCTTCCAGACAGTGATTTCCTTTCCTTTGTGTAAATCCCCAGGAGTGGAATTCCTGGATCATCAGGTGGTTCTATTTTTAACTTTTTGAGGAACCTCCATTCTGTTCTCCACAGTGGTAGCACCAGTTTGCATTCCCACCAGGAGGGTTCCTTTTTCTCCGCATTCTCACCAATACTTGTTATTTTAAAATAATGAAGGTTTAAACAGTGCCTTCATTGCCAGCAAAGAGCCAGGTTGCGCCCAGGGAGCTGGGAAGTCTTTTGGCCTTGGAAGTAATAGCAAGAATGTCCTGAAATTCATTGAGTATGGTGAGCCTCTCCCGGACATCCACTTTCCCTAGGGCTGAACGGCTGGCTTGTAGGAATACTTGGCAGGAAGTTAGGGACAGGGAACAGAAAGGCAGAGGGAAAGAGATGAGAGACACAAGACACAGGGAAGATGCTGGAGAGCAGGTGCTGTGTGGAGCAGGAAGGCCAAGCTGCAAATGGGTCCCTGCTGCCCAGGCTGCTTAGAGCAGGCAGGTCCAAGAGGTGCTGTCACCATCTGTCAAGTAGAAACAGTGACTTCCCAGCCACTGTGAACCTTTATGGGCAGTGGGGCCCCTAGACATGTTGGTGTGTCTTGGGAGCAACTGACATAGTCCCTGAAACTGCAGACACTGTGATTGTTAGTAATGATTCATGACACAACAGCCTTTTAGTGTCCATGGGCATTTCCTCTGACCATACTTACAGTAGCATCAGGTGTGATGGTCCCGAGCATGTCAAGGGATGAGGCCTCTTCCAAGTTTCACTGGCTCTTCCATTTCTCTGCTTGTTTCACGGACACCAGGAGAAGGGAGGATGGAAGCGAAGCAGGGACACCACCCCAGGGCAGCGCCCACCTGGGGCCCCATAGTCGCCCACACACGGATAGAAGAATCATCTTGTCACACAGGCAGACTTTTCCTCCAGGAAGGACATTGTGGGACCACAAGGCAGAAGTTCCACTCATGGGTTTTCCCCTGAGATAAACCACCAGCAATGTAGGATCTTAATCAAGAAAGATCCCAAGGGAAACTCTCCCCTTCATGCTCCCCTAGAACTTTCCAGTTGCTATGGTGACAGGCAACCTAGTGGTGATACCTCAGATACCTGATAGGATGCTCAAGGTTGGTCCCACTTCAGCAGGTGTCTGTACTTGGTGCCTGGATGGTGGGGGAAGGAAGGATTCACAGCCCTGGTGCCAGCTTGACCTCTGATGGTGGTACCCCAGCAGCAGACTGGGGTTTCCACACACATAGCTGGCCAGCCAGGAACAGCAGCTTTGTTTCAATGAAAAAATCCCACAGCCAATGAGGGGAGGAAATTGGGGAACAGAGGACAGACCTTGCCCAGCGATTCCTAACTGCTGTCCCCACCTCATGTGCTTCTGCCTTTGGAACATTTATGGAATTGCTTACTGCACAGCTCTCTGAGTGAATCTCCCTTCTCCAATTGCTGCTGAAACTCAGCCTCCATGATCTGGCTTCCTTTCATTAAATGATTTCATTGAAATCATGCACTTTGCAACTACATGGAAGGAGCTAGAGAGTAATATTCTGAGTGCAAACTTCATTCTAAACCAAACCCTAAGCCTGGTACCAAACCCCTAGCCTCAGAGCCATAAACCTAACCATGACCCTAACCATAACCTTAGCCCTAAACTTCTCTCTCTAGAGAGGTTACTGAACTACAGGATAATGGGCACATACCTTCACACTGGCCCTAACCCAAACCAGAACCAGAGCCTGAACCTGAGCTCAAACCCTAACCCGAACCCATTCCTGATCCTGAACCAGAACCCATATTGTAATCCTAACTCAAAACCTAACACTAACCCAAAACCAAACTCAAATCCAATCCCAAATTCAAACCCAATCCTCAAGGTGAACCTGAACCCTAATTTTAAAGACACTCCTTAACCCAGATCTGAACCTTAAATTCCAAACCTTAATCCAAACACCAACCTGAACCTGGCCCAATCTGAACCTCAGTCCAAACACTAAAGCTAACCTGAACATGAACCCATACTCCAACCCAACCCCAAAACTGATCCTGAACCTGTGCCCAACCCGAAGCTGATCCCTAACCAGAATCCAAACCTGAACCCTAACCTGATCCTTAACCCGCACCAGAACCCCCAACCTTAACACAAACCCATACGTGAACCCGAACCCTAACCTGAACCCTAACACTAACCCTAAACCTTAACCCATTACCAAACTCAAACCCAAACCCTAACCTTGAACCCAAACACTGACCCTAACCTGAGCTCTAACTCTATACCAGACACTACCTGAACCCGACCCTTAAACCCAAACCTACCTCCAGACCTGAATCTTGAACCCCAAACCAAACCTGAGCCCTTAAACCTGAACCTGGAATCTAACCGGAGCTGAACCTGAACCCTATGCCCTCATCCATAGCCCCACCTACTGGCTATGGGGATGGCTGCTCCATGGGTATGTGACCTGTGTTGGTCAGTAATATTGTAACAGCCCTAGGTCTGTGTTGTGCTGCAGAGCACACCGTGTGGTGGACAGACAGGCTGGGGTGCTTTCTGCCACTATGGCACAAGTTATTAATGTGCTCGGTCGACACGCTGCCTCAACGTCCTGCACATGTGTGTACATGTTTCCACATTTGGTCAATTTCCAAATAATGTGTGCATTCTCCTTTTGGATTGTGATGGTGTCACTTTTCATTTGCGTCCAATTGTTATTTATAGGCAAATATCACCAATAATGAATCAGAGCCCTAGATGGATTATAAATGTCCTGATGTTAGAACATTCCTAAGAGAATATTCATCCAGAGTCAAGTGTGATTCACTGAATGCATAAATATTTCCATGTTGGAATTGAGAGGAGACTCATCGCTATGTCAACCAGAAGAAAATACAGTGGAACGGCAGTGTGGTAAGCTATGTGGCTTGAAGTTAGAAAGGATTAAAATTTTGCAGAGAGGGGCGCCTCAGTGGCTCAGTGGGTTAAGCGTCTGACTTTGGCTCTGGTTTTGGCAGTGCGTGGGATGGAGCCCTGCGTCGGGCTCTGCACTGACAACGCAGAGCCTGCTTGGGATTCTCTTTCTCTCCCTCTCTCTCTCTCTGCCCCCTGCCACCTGTGCTCTCACTCTCTCAAAAATAAATACATAAGCTTAAAAAAATAAAAAATAAAATAAAATGTTGCAAAGAAAGTTAACATGAATCAGCAGTGATATTATTTCTTTATTAATGCAGATGTCTAAAATGAAATAATTGACATATCAATGCTATGGTATGAATGTTTGTGCCTCCCCAAAGTTCACATATTCAATCCAAACCCCCAATGTGATGGTGCTAGAATGAGGGACCTCTAGGTGATTAGATCATTGGGGTGGCATTTTGGTGACTGGGATTACAGTGGACCCTTGAACAAGAGTCCTTAAAATGCATGGGTCCACTCATATGTGAATTTTTAAAAATAAATCCAGAACAGCACTGTAAATGTATTTTCTCTTCCTTATTATATTCTTAATAAAGTCTTATCTTTGCTAGGTTACTTTATTGTAAGGCTACTGTATATGAAACACATATAAAAATATATGTTAGTGAACTCTTTACATTATCAGTAATGCTTCTGCTCAACAGTAGGCTGTTAGTAGAGAAGTTTGTGGAACCTAAAGTTATACATGAATGTTTCACTGCATGGGGGGGTTGGTAGTCCTAACCCCCACATTGTTTCCCCTTATAAAAGAGCCCCTAGCCCCTTCTCTTCATGTGAGGGCACAACAAGAAGTTTGTCACCAGAGAGTGAGCCCTCGCCCTATCATCCTGCCACCCTGGTCTCAGACTTTCAGCATACAAAAGTATGATAAATAAATGTCTACTGTTCTTTTTAAGTTTATTTGTTTATTTTGAGATAGAGAGAGAGAGAGAGGGAGGGAAGATAGAGGGAGAGAGAGAGAATCCCAAGCAGGCTCCATGCTGTCAGCACAGAGTCTGACTCAGGGGATCAATCCCATGAACCCTGAGATCATGACCTGCACCACAATCCAAAGTCAAATGCTTAACTGACCGAGCCACTCGGGCACCCCCAAATGTCTACTGTTTATAAGCCCCTGTCTGTGGTGTTCTGTTATAAAGGCCCAGATAGACTAAGACAATTAGCAATGATGTATAAAACAAATTGAAATTTGAAATGAAAACAAGCTACAGTACCAGGGCAAAAAGTTAAAGTTCATAATATAAATCTAACCAAGTATATATATATAATATGCATTCAGAGAAAACTGAGACATGGATTGGGAGATAAATTGAAATATAAATAATGCAGAAATATTATTTGTTCAGGAGCAATACACTCAAAATTGTTGCCATGGCGATTCCTTCTACCTTGATCTACAGATTCCACGGCCCTCATCAAATTACCATCACAGATACTGACAAATGGTCCACACTGAGACTAGATGATGTAAGACTGAGGAACACAGTTAAAGAACCCACACATGTGGGTCCAAACACTTGTCATAAAGCTACAGCAGTGAGGAGAGTGTGATATTGGTGAAAGAATAAAGAAAACAGCAAAGCACAGCATAGAGCCATGTGAATGTAGTCATTGATTTGTCAAAGGGACAAAGGTAAATCAATGCTGAGGAAAGTCTGTCCCACAAACGGTGATAAAACAATTGGGAGATGGGGGAAATATGAATGCACATGTAAGCATTCACTCAAAATAAACATAAGTAAACAAAATAGACATAAATTTTCAAATGCAAAACTATAAAGATTACACAGGCAAAATCTACATGACCTTGGGATGGTTGATTCATTTTTTAAATAAAACACCAAAAGCCAGTCCATTAAAAAAAATTTGCTGGTGTTTACCTTATTAAAATTTAAAATGCCTCTCTGTGAAGGTTTTGTTAAGAGAACAAAAAGATAAGCCAGATTGGGAGAAAATATTTGGAAAACACATCTGAAAGAGGACTTCTATGGAAAATGTACAAAGAAAAAAATACATACAAAGAAACCCCAAAAGAAATCGAGACAAACAATCCAAATAAAATTGGTAAATATGTGCAAACACAGTGAACCAGATGAGATATACCAATGACAAGCATACAAAATAATGGTCAACAGTTTGTCAGTAAGGAAAAGCAAATGAAAACAGCAACATAGCACTGTATGCCTACCACAATAGCTAGGATCTTAAAGGGAAAAAAATAGCAACAGGAAGTTTCATTCACTGTAGGTAAGATGCACAATGGCACAGCCACTTTGGAAGACAGTTGGGCAGCTTTTCCCAAAGGTAAATGATTGCATTCTTGGGTATTTGGACAACCGCTTTGAAATTCATGTCACGCAAAACCCTGTGTGCAATTATGCACATCATCTCTTCGTGATGGCCAAATACTTGTAAAAATCAGGGTATCCTGCAAAAGGTGTATCAATAGCCACGTGAGGTACATGTAAGCATCCATGAATGGAATACTGTTCAACAATATGAAAGAATGGTCTCAAGCCACACAAAGAAATGGATGGATCTTAATGGATATCACGACACAAAAAAAAAAAAAAAAAAAAAAAAAAAAAACTGACCCAAGTAGACTACACGCTGTGCGCTCCAGTTTCTATGACGTGAGGGGAAAGGAAACATTACAGAGGGTAAAGAGACAGGGGAGATTAAGAGAATAGGGCGATGGAAGGCACTGAGGGGCCGGGTTGGAGTGGACTCCCATGAAGCCCGTCAGGGAAATGCAAATCAAGACCACAGAGAGGTGCACTTCACATCCATTAGAACGGCTATTACAGAAACAGTGGACATGAACACGAGTTGGTGCAGACATGGAGAAATTGGCATCCTAGCACGTTATGAATGAGGATGTAAAATGTCTCAGCCACTGTGGAAAAGGGTCTGGCAGTTCTTCAAAAAAGCAGAACGTACATTTAAGATGTGATCTTGCAATTCCATTCGGAATCTGAACTCTAAACAATAAACCCAAATTCAAACCTGAACTCAAACCCAATCAGAAACCCCAGCCTTACTCCGACCCAGAAGCTAACTCCCTGATGGCCCGTGTTGTTGGCACTGGACACTCAGACACTCAGACACTCAGACACTCGACCTGCTCCCCTCACTCAGCCCCTCCCATGGGGCATGTTTTGGGAATAAGATCTTCCAGGGACATGAGGGACCCTGTCTACCACTACCCATGTAGGGTCTGTTCCTCTGCACACCCTCCAAGTCCCACCCCCAACAGGGACGTCCAGGTATGGAGCATGGATAGGGACCCAGAGGAGAAGCAGGCACTGGAGGTGGCAAGGGGAAAGAAGACTTGAAGAGGCTGAAGACAGCTCTGCCATGGGCCAGGACTGCCATGCATCCAGTCCCCTAGCAGCATGCCCAGGCCCAGAGAAAGAGGAGGGTACAGGTGCTGGGCTGATGGTTTGTGGGGCCCGCCTGGGTTGGGGCCACCGGTGAAACACCCTGGAGAGGACAGGGCTTGGGGTCCTGTGTCCACCATGGCAGACACCTGGAACTAGGATGAGCAGCCTTCCCTGGTGAGAGGACTACAGGAGAGAAGGCCTCAGTTTCTTTCCTTACAAGTCGGGTGTGTGAAGTGGGTGACCCAAAGGGTTCCACATGATCAGAGAAGCGTGGGTTGGACTTGGTCCTCTAGGGATGGCCCTCTGTGTTTGGGAACCCTGGTGGTCCTTTTAGTAGGGTCGCGTGGGGACTCGGGGGCCAGGAGCTGGTGTGGTTCGGCACGTGCCGAGCACTGGATTCTGACTCCAGCAAGATTTAGAGAGGTGACCATCCTCACTAGAGCCTCGGGTCTTGGTTTGGCAGTGGGGATGTCGCCGCCTATTGAGGCGGCCTTGTGAGGGAACAGGGGAGCCTGCCGCCGGCTCCTCCGCCCACTGGACACTGGGGAGACCCCACCCGCTCACATGCACAGGCGGGTTTGGCTCCAGGTGTCCCGCCTGGGCTGCAGTTCCAGCGCCGTCCACCAGGGGGAGGGCCGCTCCCACCGCCAGAGCGGGCCAGACGATAATTCCGGGTCCCAAATGCGAGCTGCTCACGGGTGCGAGGGACTCCGCATCCCCTCACCTCCTCCTTCACCTACTGACTCCAAGCACTCGGCCCCGATGCCACAGTTCTGGGTGGCCCCTGCCCTCCAGGAGCTCACGGTCTGGAGGGTAGAGGGGCAAAAGCAAACGCATGTGCAAGGAGAAAGCCAGTACAGGGCGGAGGGGAGAGGAGGAAAGAAGAGGGAGTGAAAGAGATGAGATGAGGAGAGAGAAGAAGGGGAGGGGAGGATGGGGAGGAGGACCAGAAAGGAGGAGGAGGAGGTGGAGGAGGGGGGAAGGAGAAGAGAAGAGGGAGGAAGAAGAAGGGGGAGGGGGAGGAGGGAAGGGAGGAGGAGAGAGAGAAGAGGAGTGAGGAAGGAGAAGGGGAGGAGGAGGAATGTAGAGGAGGAGGAAGGAGGAAGACAGAGGGAGAAGAGAGGTGGGAGGAAGGTGGAGAGAGGGGAGGTGGTAGGGGGAGGGGGAGGGAGAAGAGAGGAGGGAGGAAGGAGAAGAAGGGGAGGGGGAGGAGAGAGCAGAGAGGAAGGAGGAAGGAGAAGGGGAGGGAAGAGAGTGGAGGAGAAGGAGCAAGGCAGTCATGGGGAGGCAGGCAGAGCCTGGCAGAGGGCATCAGCTACCTATCAATCTATCCATCTATCCATCTATGGCCTTCGGTCACCCTGCCCAAAGCTTCCTGGCTCACAGCCTGCAGTGCCTCACAGGCTTAGCGGGAGCCTTGGCCTCAGGGTCTCCCAGGAGGCTGGGCTGTGCTCTCCACTGAGGCTCAACCGGGGATGCCCCTCTACCAAGCCCCTCACTCCCGAGTCCTTGACAGAGGGTGCCAGGGCCCTCCTTCAGTTCGTTGCCACGTGGGGTTCTCCACAAGGCAGCACATAAAAAGGCAGCTTGTTCTCCCATAGCCAGGAGTCAGGAGGAGTCATTTAGATAGAGGGACAGAGACACAGAGAGGGAGAGAGGCACAGAGAGGGGCAGATGCAGATAGAGAAAAACACAGGAGGGAATACAGGAGACAATGAACAAGACAGAGCCTTGGGCTTCTCGCAGTGGCATCCGGCAGGTGACAGCCTCGCACTTTGCATCCTTCACAGTTAGACAGGAGTGACCAGGCTTCCCTGCTCAGGGCAGGGGCAGGGGGCGCATTACAGAAGGATGTGGGCTCCAGGAAGTGGGGGTTGCCAGGATGCCACCACATGGCCAAGACAAGGCACTCTGGTCTGATCCTAAACACAGCAACAGGCCATTGAACTTGTGATGCCAAAATGGAAAGCTATGTGCCTTTCTGCTATTTCAGGCCCCTCACAGTGCAGACGGGCATGAGAGCAGGAGGGGGAGGTCAGGGCACCGGCACCCAGGCCCCAGGCTACATCTCAGTGTCTGAGCTACATGGGACAGACACCACTTCTCTGCTTGGAAGGGGCATCTCACATGTACCTGATCACATCCCTGGGAAGTAAATGCTGGATAATTCCCACTGTGCAGTGGAGATGCCTGACAGGCAGTGATTCATCCAGGGTTACAGAACAGTCAGGTCTGTGTCCTCTGTGTCCTCAGAGCTGGGGTCCTGGCTGCACCCAGGCCATCTTGGGGGCCGTGTTGGTGTAACTGTGTATGGACATGGGTTGGGGCAGTAGGGTGAGCAGTCAGAAGCCCAGAGGGGCCTTTTGGGGGGTGATCCTATCTGAGGAGGGGCCCAGGGAAGGGGACCCTAGGAAGAGACCTCAGTTCCTTGGTGATAGGTCCCCAAGATACCTTGGGCACCCACATTCTAGAGACAGCCCTTCCCAGCTCACTTGGACAGAGATACTGCCCCGAGCAAAGTGTCCTCCTGATGTGTACTGACTTCCTGAGGCTCTGGGCTCAGAAAACCCAAATTACAGCCTTTTCTGTTGCTATAGACATTGGCTCAGCCCTCACCCCAGTGCCTGTGGCCATTTGGCAAGAGGGACCCAAGAATAACACAGGAGAGCCCAAGCCACCACTGTGACTTCAGTTACCCTAACCCCCTGGCCACATCACTTCTTGCCTCCATGGTGTCCCATTGTTGGTGACAAGGAGAAAATTAGGGTGGAGCAGAGAAAGCAGGAGGTTGTCAGGATGAGGCCCTGTTTGTCTGGGGAGAGAGAGATGAGGGGTCATATGACCTGACATTAGGAGTGCAGGTCCAAGATGGCCAGCTGATGGCCAGCTGTACCTACTGAGGGCTCACCCAGGTCCCACCCTCATGACTGTTCTCACCACTATCGGGCCCTGGGAGCTGGGATGGCAGATGTTGGGGCCTGGTCCATGCTCTTGCCTAACTTTCCAGTGAGGGGTGTTTGAGAGATTCTCCTCTCAAAGGTCAGCCTTCCTGTTGCCACTGCCAGAAGCTGACAGTGTCCGAGGAGGTCCTCGGGGATCCTAACCCCTAAATGGAACAAGGGGAAAGGAGTAGGCTTCCGGAGAGGGAAGACCCTTCCAGCTGAGCTGATGGCCTTGGCCGAGGGAAGCTCCACTCCCTGGAAGATACTGGGGGTTAGCCCTTATCCAACTGGTAGATAGCAACCCTCTAGGCCCTACCTTGGCTGCTCCCTAAAGGTGAGTTTCTAGGCAGAAGAGGGACAGTAGACATCTGTTTCAGTTCCCTGCTTCAGGAGGACTGTCCCCTCCTTGATGGAGGGGCTACACCTCCAAGTGTGGGCCTTTGGGGTTTGAAGTGTATGGGTACTGTTATGGGAGTGTCTTCCTGGGTGTCCTCTGACTCTGCTGTCTGCCTGCCTTCCTCCAGCACCTTCTCTCCAATCCTGGGTGCCTGGCTGGACCAGTCCCCAGAGGATCTCTGTCAGTTTCCATACCTTTCTCCCCAAAATGCTAGTGGACCAGCACAACTTAACGTGCCTGGTCTGGACCTGCTGCTCTGCCCAGATGTTCCTCACCCAGTGGAAGCCCACTGAGGCAGAGCCAGAGGGTCAAAAGAATTAGGGTGGCTGCTGTGATGATGGAAGAGGGGGCTGGGCCACAAACACAGGAGCAGAGAGTGGCCTCAGCCCACTCCTCTGGTGAACTCTAGTCTGGGAACCCTTCCTGAGACATGGCTCTTGGGTTGGCTTGGGTTTCTCTTAAAGGCAGTAGGGTGTTTTCTGTTTTTGGAAAGTCACATGGAAAGGTAATCATGTTGGTTGAACATTCCTCTGCCTGCAGTTCACGTCAGCTCTGAAGCCAGATCCAGAGCTAATGACAGCTGTGTTGCCAGCTTTAGCAACTGCTCTGTGAGCATGAGTCTACCATCTCCAGAGCTGAAGTCAACTCCAGAGATAGCTTGAGCATGAGTTCTGGCACAAGGTCCATTGCCAACTCCACCACAGCTCCAGAGCTAGCCCCAGCATCTGCAAAATTATTACAGTGAGAGCCATTTCTAGCACCAGCTCCAGTGGTAAAGTCAGCTCTGTTGCCAGCTCTGGAAGGAAGGAAGGAAGGAAGGAAGGAAGGAAGGAAGGAAGGAAGGGAGGGAGGGAGGGAGGGAGGGCGGGGGGGGGAGAGGGAGGGGGAGGGGGGGGGGGGGGGGGGGGAGGGGGGGGGAGGGGAGGGAAGGAGGGAAAGGAAGGGAAGGAAGGAAGGAGGGAGGGAAGGAAGGAAGGAAGGGAGAAAGAAAAAGAAAAAATTCAAAGCCAGGTTCAGAACCAACTCTAGCACCATCTCTGGCACCAGATAGAGAGATGGGGTCAACTACAGCATGAGCTCTTACATCAGCTCCCAAGTTTGAGCCAGCTCTGGCACTGGCTCCAGTGCTAGTTCCAGAGTGAGGGTATTCACCATCCTCTGAGCTACAGTCAGCTCCATCATCACGTCTGGCACCAACCCCAGAGATAGAGACTATGTCACCCACTCCTATGCCAGTTCCAGCAATAGCTCTAGCATGAGCTCTGGATCCAAAACTAATCTCAGAGTTAGAAACAGCACCAAGTTCTGAGCAAGAGCTAGCTCCGCCACCAAGTCTAGAACTAGTTCCAGAGCCAGAGCCCACACCAGTGGCAGATTCTGCACCAGCATAAGGGCGAGAGCCAGCTCTGGCATGAGCTATGGCATCAGAGCTGGTGCCAGGTTTAGAGGAAGAGCAGCTATAGCACCAGATCCACAGCTAGAACCAGTACAGCAACAGCTCTAGCTCCATCAGAGTTAGAAAGAGCTCAAGTACCATCACTACCACCAGCTCCAGAGCTAGAGGCAGCTCAAACACCCACTTCCAGGCCAGATGAAGTACAGGCTCTAGCTCCATCTCTGAGAGCAGATCCACAGCTGCACCAGCTCCAGAGCAAGAGTCAGCTCTCCTCCAGTGCCAACTCCATAACCAGAGCCTGGCTTGCTCTCTTCCTTCCTATTTTTTCTTTTGTCGCTTTTTCTTTTTATACTTTACAATTAAGTGTTTTGTTATAACATTTATATAAAATAAAAATTTTCTTTTAAAGTATTTTAAATTGTACAATTCACCAGTATTAAGTACATTTGCAATGCTCTGAAACCACCACCACTGTCTAGTTTCAAAACATTTCATCACCTCAAACAGAAACCCTATCCCCCCTCATGAAGTGGTCCCTCTTCATTACCCCTGGACCCTGGAAACCAATCATCTCCTTTCTGTCTCTATAGTTTTACCTGTTTTGCACATTTAAGTGGAACCAATCTGTGGTTTTGTGCGTGGCTTCTGTCACCAAGCATAGTATTTTTGAAGTCCCATCCATGCTGTGTCATGTCCCAGTATATGATCCATATTGTGGCCAAATATTTCAGTGTACATGTAAAGAAATGACCTTTATTCATCCCATATCCATATCCACAAACTTACTTATCTGTTGCTGATGAACATTTGGGTTGTTTCCACTTTTTGGCTATTGCAAATAGCGTTACTATGAATGTTCGTGTAGAGACATGTGTTTGAGTGTCTGTCTTCAACTGTGTGGGAAGAATTGCTGAGTCAAATGGCAAGTCTGTGTCTAACTTCTTCAAGAAACTGCCAGTGTTTTGCACAAAGGCTGCACCATTGTACATCTCCCACCCAGACTCCAGGGATGTATGAGGCCTCCAACCTCACCAACACTTGTTGTTCCTTGTTTTTTAAATTATAGTCACCTTTGCAGGTGTGAAATGGTATCACTGCAATGTCTGTGTTTTATCGATAAAAGACTCTTATCATATTTATTATTTGCAAGTATTTTCTACCATTATGTGGGTTGTTTCCTTACCTCTTGTGTCCTTTGACACACAAAATTTTTTATTTATTTTTGACAGAGAGAGTGCGAGCGTGAGCTAGGGAAGGGCAAAGAGAGAGGGAGACATAGAATCTGAAGCAGGCTCCAGACTCTGAGCAGTCACCACAGAGCTTGATGCGGGGCTCAAACTCACAAACCATGAGATTGTGACCTGGGCTGAAGTTGGACGCTTAACCGACTGAGCCACCCAGGCACCACTGACACACACGTTTTAAGTTTTGATGCTGTCCGATTTGTTTTATATTTTATTGCCTGTGCTTTTGGTGTCATATTTAAGAAACCAGTGTAAATCAAACGACATGAAGGTTAGCCCCTGTGTTTTTTGTCTAACAGTTTTAGAATTTTAGCTCTTAAATTTAGGTGTTGGATCTATTCTGAGTTAATCTTTATATATGGTGTGAGGTAAGGCTTCAGCTTTACTCTTTTGCATATGGATATTCACTTTCCCCAACACTACTGTTTGAAGTTTGTTTTCCTTCATTGGATGGTCTTGGTGCCTTTGTTGAAAAATCCACTGACCACACATGTATGGGTTTAATTCTTGGGTCTCAATTCTATTCCATTTACCTTGTATCTTGCAGCCTGACTGAATTTATTAGTTCTAACAGGTGTGTGTGTGTGTGTGTTCTTTAGGATTTTCTACATACAAGATCTTGTCATCTGTTAATGGACAGTCTTACCTCCTATTTTCCAATTTGGATGTTTTAGTTTTTTTGCCTAATTGCTCCATCCAGACCTTCGGTGAAATGTTGAGTAGGGGTGGTGGGAGTGGGTGTCTTTGTTCCCGACCTTAGGGAGAAAGCGGTCAGTAAGCTGTGCATGATGGTACTTGTGGATTTTTCATACATGCCCTTATTACGTTGAGGACATTTCCCATTATTTCTCCTTTACTGAGTTCTCCTATTGTGAAAGCATGTTGGATTTTGTCAAATACTCCTTCTGCAGCAGTGGAGATGATTGTGTAAATTTTTTCTCCTCCATTCTAATATAATAGATTTTCATATATGGAACAACCTTTCAATCCCTGGGGTAAATCCATTGGCCATAATGTATAATCTTTTAATTTACTGCTGGATTCTGTTTGCTATGATTTATTGGGGCATTTTTGCACCTGTATCATAGAGGATATTGATCTATAGTTTTCCTGTGGGGTCTTTAGCTTTGTTTGTTATTAGGGTAATTTAGCCTTGTAGAAATCAGAAATGTTCCCTCCTCTTGGATTTGTCAGATGGGAAGAACTGGTATTATTTCTTTAAATGTTTGGTAGGATTCACCAGTAGAATGTTTTGTAGTTCCTGTGCTTCTAGGAATTTTTACATTTCATCAAGATTATCCAATTTGTTGCTGTTCAATTGTTCGCAGTCTCTTTTAATAAACCCTTTTATTTCTGTAGGGTTGGCAGTGTTTTTCAAACTCTGTTTCTAATCCCCGTCTAGATTTCTCTTAGTCAACCTAGGTAAGGCTTGACAATTTTTGCATTTTTTTCCCCAGAAAAAAAGTTTTGCTGATTTTCTCTACTGCTCTGTTCTTAATTACATTAATCTCTCCTCTAACATTTATTCTTTCAGTTTAGTTTGCTTTGTTTCTAGTTCATGAAGGGCATCTTCTAACTGACCACCTTCTCTAGGTTGTGGCTGACCCGGGCAGCCAGCACCACTTCCCTCCCAACATGTCAGCCCAGGCCACCACCAGACTCTGGTCTCATCACTGAATCTCTCCCATGGCTGGGCATGATGCCTGACAGTTGATAGGTCGACCTGGCCTTCTGTGGACCACCTGCTGCCTTCAGTACCTTCTGCTTTCCAGGAACCTGAGGACCAGCTGACCCTAAGGAGCACTGCCAATGAGCACAGTACAGGTCACTGCCACCTGTGCCCACAGGCACCATGAAGCACTCACTCGTGGTGAGTGAAGCACCTACTGGGTCTGATGACGGCAGTTATCTCTTCTTGTCTACATCTCCCCAGGACCCTGCCAAGAGGCCTGGCTCTGCTTGCCAGTGCTCCAGCCTTTGTCGGATAGATGGACTCTCAGATTCCACCATCAAGGCCGACAGAGAGTGAGAGTCCTGCCAAGCCCCATCTCCACCCCACCCTCCCCCAGGAGGAAAGGCCCCTTCACATACTTTGCTCTTCACCAGGTGAGGAAAGGCAGATGAGTGCCACTGAAGGGCTCTGAGACCACAGGAGATGGGGTCAGTGGGAGGGGACCATTTCAGAGGAGGTGAGAGGGTAACTGAATTTTTGCACAACAGGTAAAAAAAACAACAAAAAAGGGCTTACTGATTTGGACAATACTGAACATAAATGTAGAAGCTACACATGAATACCATATTAAAATCCTCTTTCTACGACAGCTGGGAGTTGTGATTTCATCCTTTCATTTCCTGCGTTTAAATGAAACACTCACTCCTCATTCAATAAGAAGTCTTGCAGGGTTATCAGTTTATTTTAGGTGTGGGATGTGAGAAGGGCCAGCCACAACTCTCCAGCCACTGCGAGACACGCCCAGACACTCTTCCCTCGGAGGACATGGTCACATTAGTATTGTGACCCTGGACAGGAGCAGAGGCAACCCCTCAGAATTCCTGGCATTTAGCGGTCAGAGGTACGTTCTCAGGTATGGGAACAACCACTCAAATTTGGGAGTCTTTATACAGCCCTTGCCAGGACTGTTGCCTCTCCCAGGACAGTAGCTGTATTTCTACAATTTGGAGGAAGAGGGAAACTTCTGCTTCTCTTGCTGAGATTTCTTCTGACAAGGATTGAGAAATTAACAGTTTCCAAGGTCATACTCTGGAACTCCATCAGCCCATAGTGGGAAAAATCGTAAAAACAAAACAAAAGCCAGAAGCAAAGGAGAACACAGAACATGTAAAGGATGAGGCCAGAGAAAGGTTATTAGTAAATGTACTGAGAGCAGGCAGGACTTAGCCTCTGCAAGCCTCCCCAAGGACCTCCCATGGCCCACTCTTTACCTACACTTAACACCTCCTGGGAGGTGGTCTCTGACCTCAGAATTCCTTTTCCTGCTGGCTTCTTGTCCAGGGGAAAGGTTTGTGATGCAGAATTTAGAGCTACAGCTGGGCCTCATCCCATAAGCATCCCCACAATGCCTTGCACAATAGCTTACTCCAGAAATGCCCTAGACAGGGACACTATGGTCACTCTGGTCAAGGCCTGTGCCTTGCTTATGTGACAGGAGTGCCAACATTTCCCATTAGGAGGCTGAAAGATGTAGCCTGACAGGTGAGGGGTGTCACCAGAAATGACCATCCATGGGCACCACAGTCGCTGCCTTACCAATACCAGAATGCCTCCAATCCAGGTGGGAAACACACACTGCCCTGAGCTTACTGGAGTGCCCTCCCATATCCTTCCCCAGGACCAGAGGCTGAAGGGCTACACCACACATGCCAGAGAGCCTCCAAGGCCCTACATAACTTCCTGTGTGTCCCGTCACAGACTTCCAGTAGCATCCCAACAGACAGCCTACAGAAGCAAGAGCTAGGTGAATTAGGGGGCAATTCTGAATTATCCCCTCCTCCCCAGTGGCTGCAAGTGTCACCTACACACACAGCAGGGCTCACGTCTGCCAGGCCCAAGGAGTGTGCAGATCGTCCAACATAAGCCACCCGGGTGGCTCAGTTGGTTAAGCATCTGATTGTTTTTGGCTCAGGTCATAATCTCAAGGTTCATTAGACTGATCCCCATGTTGGGCTCTGTGCTGACAGTGTGGAGGCTGCTTGGGATTCTCTCTCCCTCTTTCACACTCTCAAAATAAATAAACTTTAAAAAAAGAACAACATGGAGCAAGAAGCTGCTCACATGTGGCATCTCTTGGTTTGGATGGTCCAGAATTGTCACATGTGGCACTTCTTGGTTTGGAAGATCCAGAATTACCACGCAAGGGACGCCAGATGAACGATCACACATGCAGTGGTCATGGGTTTGCAGAGCGAGTATCTGATGGCACACCGTGGCTATGGAGGGAGCTGTAAAGAGAATGACGGTAAGTGGTGACCTGGCCTGGGACAGTCCAGGGGTCCCGAATGGGAAGTGTGCAACAAGACAGGGTCTGATAGCACCAAGTGGGTGTGCTAGGATCAAATGTTTGACAGCACAGGAGGAGCAAGTGGTAAGCACTGCAGAAGGATGTGCTGGGGTGAAAGCTGGAGAAAAAACACACAAGCATAGACTGTGGAGTTGTGCACAAGTGTGTAAAAGGCGACCAAAATGGCAAATAATGGCTGTGCAAAGAGCAAAGAAATGGCAGAGTGGGCATTCCCGTGGTGGAAGCTGATGGTATGGAACAAGGGTGCAAGGGGCAACTGTTCAGTAACCCAGTGAATGCACACTGGTTTAGTCAGCGTGCCAAAACGTGGCTGGAAAACACTCAGGGAAGCGTGCAAACATGACTGTCCAACGGCAGAGTACAGGGGGGCCCGGTGCAAAGGAGTACACAGAGGGTGGCCATACGACTGCCCACAGCAGCTGGGCAAGGTGCTCAATGTCAGGGTGGGTGGTCAGAGGCAAGGGAACACTGGGGAGTGATTGGTGGTCAGGTCCACATCCTCTTGGCCAGGCCACAGCGCCCACCCATTTGGTCCAATGCCAGGCTGGATATCACTGTTAAGGCATCTCTCAGATATGATTAACTTTTAATTCTGCACACCTCAACAAAGCAGATGACACTCCACAGTGTGGGTGGGCCTCACCCAATCAGCTCAAGGCCTTATGAGCAAGGACTGAGGTTTCCCAAAGAAGCAATTCTGCTTCCAGGCTGCCACACACACCCTCCTGAGTTTCCAGGCTTTGGACCAAAGGGCACAGTGTCAACACATCTCACTCACCATCTCTCGCTCTAGGTAGATCCTGTGGGTTCCATTTCTCTGGAGAACCCTACCACCCTGTTAAGTGGCACACAGGTGTGCAAGGTGTGAAAACTGAATGGCACAGGTGAGCATGCAGTTCAAATAGACCACAGGGTGCAACGATGAACTTTTTTTGCCTGGCAGAGGTGCTGTGCAAGGTTTGGAGGCTCAACGGGGCAGACGTGCTCTGAACCACATACTGCTTGTTTGGTGGCTTAGGATGACAAAGACAAACATGAGTGAAGGGTGGAAGAGGGTCACAGGGGCCCCGGAGACCATGGGAAGTACTTATCCATAGTTACCTAAGTAGGAGAGTCCCGAACCTGCAAAATGCTAATACAGAAAATTTCCACTGATTTCACATTAACTTTACCAGTGCCATCTCTGCCTATACACCTCCTGGCTGGTGGGGCATAGACATTTTTGATGGTACACACATACACGTAGAGTTGCTCCAGAATCAAAGTGGGACTCATAATACAAGAAAGGTAGAAAAAAACATCTTTAGGTTCATGGTCTATTGTTTTATGTGCAGAGAGAGTGTGCTTTTACTAAGGGGCACTGCTAAGTACCATCAGAGAGCTGCCAAAATGGCCAGTAGAAACATCTAGTTTTGCTGGTCCTCAGCTCCATTCAATTCTTTACACACCTTTCAGCATCTGCTAGGTACAAGATTCTACAAAGTTACTGTGGGGGATACAAGATGGTTAACACAAGCTCCTGACTCTTAGGAGCTTATAATTTGCTAGAGGAGATCAGTAATAAATATAGATACATGCAATGTGGAGTTAATAAAGTGCCAGGGAAATACTGAAGGGACACTTCTGATTGGGAAGGAGAGAGGTTCACTCAGGAGGTGGCATCTCATGGAAGTTACAAAAGAGGTAGAGTCTGAGTAGATGAAAACATGTAGCCCTCGCTGGGCTCCAGGTCTACCCCTGATGGGAAAAGGCAGGGCTGTCTCAAGCAGGAGAGAAATAAAACCCAGCAGACCCACAGACCCTGAGTGGTGCCCGAGTGCTGCACCACAGTGATTCTTGGGGGCATGAGTGAGGCCAAGGATGGGGCACAGGCCTGCAGAGGGAAGGCAGGTTCTGTGTAAACAGTGGCTCTAGTGTGGGACAGAGACAGAAGCCCTGGCCTGGGGGCTGCCCTGGGCCCCAGTCCCCGCCAACAAGAAGGGGCTTGCTCCAGGGGAAGATGCACATTCACACAGTGGTCCTGCTGCAGAAGGTACCCTGCCAGACACACCAGCTGCCTCACGCTGCCGTGGACGGGAGGCCTGTGGGCTTGCAGGCTGGTCTTTGCTAAAAGGCCGGGAGCACCGAGAATCCCAGCCACCTTCTGCCCCCACCTGAGTCCCCAGCACACTCCAGGCTTATTGCTGCAGATCTTACTTACCAACACCTCCCACCCAGCACCTCACTGGATCCAGAATACTCAGCCCTGGCCGAACCTCAGGACCAGGAGCCTGGACCCTCTGCACAGGCATCAGGGCCCCGGGGAGGCCAGCGGACAGCCAGGATGCTATCACGCCCTTAAGAGCAGGAGCCATGCCTGGGACACTGGAGGTGACAAGGCTCAGTGGGAGGTGATGTGTCCCAGGCCACACAGAAGCGTGGAGATTTATTTCCGGAAGGCGCACCAGAGGAGGCCGCCTACCCTCCATGCTGGTGCCCCACAATCCTGTCACGTCATGGGGTACCTGATCCACGCAGCATGCATTAAAGAATTGTGGTGGTGACCACGACCTCCTCTAGCTGCCTCAGAAGCTCCTCAGGCTGCGGCAAGAACGTGCTAGTGTCCACTTTCTGGAAGTCTGGGTGGGCCACCATGGACGCCAGCACCTCGGCAATCCGGCCGATGTCGAAAGCAGCCTGCTGGGGGCCCAGCATGGTGCCCTCGCCACCCTCACCCTCCACTTCATCAGGGCCCATTCCCTTTGCCAGCAGCAGAAGCCTCCTCTCAGCGATGATCTTGAGGAAGCGGTAAAATTCTTCAAAATTGATCCCAGAGCAAGCCCTCATGATGACCTGGCCAGAGAGGAGCAGCCAGTGAGCCACAGCTTGCTTGCAGCTCCAGGCAAGTATCTGCTGACTGTGGGCAGGGCCCAGACCACAAAGGATCCAGAAACTTGGCCCAGTTCTCGAGGATGGGGACAGAGATGACTGGGGGTCAGCCAGCGATGGGATGGGTCTGAGTCCTGCAAGCTGGAAACCCCAGTGACCTGCCCCAGGCCCAGAGGGCCCTTCACACAGGCAGACCTAGAGGCTACCACGCCCCCAAGACCATAGCTCTAGCCCCCTCTGAGAATGTAGGCTGCCCTGGGGGCTGCCCCACACCCTCCCCACACTGCAGGCCTGGCTCTGCAGAGCCCCTCCCCAGTCCCCACTGCAGCCCTGCGGAGCCCCTCCCAGTACTTCCCACACCCCCGTCCTGTCCAGGCTGGCCTACCTGGCAATGATGGTGCCAGTCAGGCATGGTGTCCCTCCACTCACTGACCTCCTGCTGCACGGCACAGAGCTCTTGCTGCAGGAAGTGCCACATGTTGGCCAGGTTACAGCCATTGACCCAGTTGTGGTTGATGGAGATGGTGTCCTCCTGGGAGGGGTGAGGCAGAGGTGTCCCCATGAGCCCAGGGCAGGTACTGCCCCTCCCCCAGCCTGGAGGTCCTTCCAGCCCTTCTCAGCCCTGAAAGGGCTGCTCTTGTGTCCCAGAGGTGCCAGCAGGGAGAGCGGGCTGGTGGAACCTGGCCTGCACACAGGCTCTCCTAGACAGGGTGGGGTCAGCAGAGGTGAGCCTAAACCCTCTCTGTGGAGAGGCATCTGAGACCGTGCCAGGGGTGAGGACTGGTGGGCCAGCCAAGGGGCAGTCACAGGGGGAGACGGACTCTCTGGGGCGGGAGCCACACCAGGAGGACCCCAGGACGTGTCTCCCTGGCCTGTCTGGGCCACGCTGCGGGCATGTGTGATGCGGTGTGCCCACCCTACCAGATTGTGGACTTGGTGGTGCCAGCCACTGGGCACGAACACCATCTCGCCCGCCTCCTGCGTGACCTCCAGCGGGGGGCTGCAGTGCTCACGAGTGGGGTACAGACGGCGGTCAAGCAGTGCAGGGGAGGTCACATCGTAGGGCAGGCCACCATGGCAATCCCGCAGGGCTTCTTCCTGCCCTGGAGGAAAGAAGAACCACTTTTTCCTCCCACAAATGTTGACAGACCAGCTGAAGGAGTGGAAGATGTCGGCGTGAAACGGTGACCTGTGCAAAACATCCCCTTAGTGCCTCTTGGCTGGGTGCCATCTGGTTCTTTCCAGCGGGACGGCCACAGGCAGAGCCCCGGGAGGGGAGAAGTGGGTTAAGCTGGCAGGAAACAGGGGCTCTCATGGAGTGGATGGGCTTCAGGACCACATGCAGGGAAGCGGAGGGGATGAGGTGCCAGCAGGAGGGAGGAAGCGGACAGACTGTACCAGGTGCCAGTGGGCCCCATGTAGACGAAGCGGTAGTCGTCCACATCCAGAGAGTCCCAGTACTCGTTCAGCCAGTCGGATGAGAAGTACACAGGCAAGGTGAAGACGTCCTCCGCCGATGAGTCCCTGGAGGGGGTGGCAGGGGGCTGTGGCAGGAGTGGCTAACAAGATGCTAGATCCTAAGCGTTCTGGAAGGATGAGTAACCCCGAGCTGCCTTCCAGAGCCAGTGCCAACTGACCACCCAGCGCCAGTCCAGCCACCAGATGACCACAGCCCCCATGGCTCAACCACAGTCACAGCAGGTAAAACGGCTTTCGGGGCGCATCGACCACACAGGCAGGGACCTGACTGCTCCAGAACTTCCCAGCACCACTTCTAGGATTTCAGCCTCTGGCTGGGCTATGGCTCCAGATGCCTCATCTGCATCACCCTGTCTTTCCAGAGTCTGGGGACCTCTGTGCTTTCACCCCACCGGTGACCTCCAGTCTAAGTGGATGCGACACCACAGGCCCATATATGCTGAGATCCTTCTCTCCTACCTCTCAACACTCGAAATCCCCCTGGTCCAAAAACCTGATCCCACAACCAAGCTGATGGGGCCCCAGGCACAAGAGCACACCAAAGCAGCCCAAGGGAGTGGGTAGCCCCCCCAACAACATGCTGGAACAAGCTTCTGGAGCCACTCACACATCTCTCATGGTCACAGGCCACGAGGGGGGGAACCCCAGGAGCCCTAAACCACCTGTAGTTACCCAGAACACCAGCCACTCCCTCTGCGGCCATGCCTTTGTGTGCCATCAGACTCCTGCTTATCCTTCAAAACCCTGCTCCAATGTCATGTCTCTGATGGCCACCTCTGCCTGCCTGACCCAAGTGTTGCTTGGTTCTTTGTTCTATGGTTTCCAGGGTTTTCATATGTGACACTCAGCCAAAATCAGCCACCATATAATCACTGAACAAGTTTCTCGAACAAGTTCTCGTGCAATACCTAGAACGCACACCAGAAAACTCACTTATTGTTTACTGGAAGCCTGAATCCACAGTGCGGGAGCATCTGGGTCTACAAGTCCATACGTGCTGCTGGAACAGGAGTCCCTGAGGGCCAGGACCTGTGTCTGGTCTGTGAGGAACAAGCAGCACTGGGGCAGAAAGCACCCAGGGCGTGCTGCTGCCAAGTGTACTTTTGGATTAGTCTCAGGAACCTCAAGGGAGCGAATCTAGTCTCAGTTTACCTTTCTGAACCTTACTTTCCACACCAGCAAAACGAGAATTCAGTCATTCACTCATCCATCCGACACTAACTTAACACCCACTCTGTGCCCTGTGCTGCTCGCTGGGGTCTGAGTACAATGGTCGATGCTTGTGAAAAACACACCCCTGAGCAGGGGAAAGGGACAAAAAACCCCAGGACGACCTCAGAGAGTGGGAACACAGCAGATGGGATGAGGCTGCCCATGCATGTCAGAGCTCCCAGGGAAAGAAACGAGTGCTAGGTGGGGAGACCACAACAGGCCTCCTTACAGACAGAGAGTTGCTGGTCAGTGATGGAGACTTGCTGGAGACTGGACACTCCCAGTCCAAGGTGGACAGGCACTGGCCTAACTTGGAAAAGCAGGGCTGGAAAGGGAAGGCCAGTCCTAGTGGCACCTGAGAGGAAGGGCGAAGGCTGAGTACTACCTGCCAGCTAGAGAGGGTAGAGTCCTTAAAGAGGGTTCTGGGCAAACGTGAAGCAGAAGAGGTGGCCGCGGGAGGCCACATTCCTCACAGTCACCCACCCTGTGATTGAAGAGGACGCCTCCAACCAGAAGAGAGCCAGGTCTGTGCGCGCCGAAACACCCTGGCTGGGGGCGGGGCGCCTGGCTGGCTCAATCCACTGAGCGTCCGGAGTCTTGATTTGTGCTCAGGTGGTGGGTGATTCCAGAACCGCGAGATCCAGCCCCGGTCTTGTGGTCTGCGCTGAGCGTGCAGCCCGCTTGGGATCCTTTCTCTCCCTACCCCTCCTCCCCTCCCCAGCTCTCTCTCTCTGCCCCTCCTACCCCCCTGAAACAAAATCCCTAACTGGGGAGAAGACGAGCTGCCCGTGTGCAACCAGGGCTCGTTTAGGTCCAGGTAAAACAGCGCCCCTGCGCGCGCAGCGCCCCTTTACCTGCACAGGTGCCAGTCTTTAAGATAGAGGCAGCCCCGAGGAGAGAAATAGCCCCCCTGGATGTACTCTTGCCAGTAGCTGATGTAGTCTCTGAGCGGCATGTGTTCTTTGGGGTTCGAATTGTACTCCTGGACCCCGCAGTTGGCAACAGGCACGACGACATCTCCTGAAACAACAGGGTCCGGCACTGACTCCTCCGAGGCTCTCCGAAGACAACCACCCTCGGGTACGCGCTCCCACCGCCGGCTGCCGGCCCCCGGTCCTCACCGTACTTCCGAAGCAGGTGCTCGAAGTTGGGCTTCCCGCTGGACGTCACCCAGTGCCTGCGGCTGCCCCAGCCGGCGGTGAAGGAGCTGGAGAAGACGCACGGCATGTTGGGAAGCAGGTAGCCCTTGAAGAAGTCGGCGTAGGAAAACGAGTCCGGATTCTCGATGAAGTCCACGCAGCCTGGGGGCGGGCAGGCGCCGCCTGGGGGCCGCCCCTTCAGGCCTCGGAAATGATTTTCGGCGTATACGCGCGTCTCTCTGTCCATCCCGGCACAGGCTGGGCGTCCGCGCGGGGCGGGCGGCGCAAAGGCCGCCGCTGCCCGGTGAGGGGCGTACGCCCGGACTCTCGCCTCCCGTTGTCCGGCCCGAAGACTGAGAGTGATCGGAAGTACTTGCTGAAACTACTTCCGGAGCAGACGTTAGGGGCACCGGCTGCTCACGGCCTCCGTGCCGGCCGGAGTGAAAACCGCGACGCACAGGCTCTCAGAGCCCACGGTCGGCCCGGCGCCGTGGAGCGGAATTAAAAGCATGCGGGCAGAGTTCCTGCCCGAGTACGAAACAGGGAGCGCCGGGCACTGGACACATGCGCATAGCAGCCTGCGGGCCTCATTCTGCGCAGGCGCGGGGGTGTTCCTTAGCACCTCTGAAGCATCTGGTCCCTCCCGCGTCTGAGATTGTCAAGCCGCGCCAGACCCGAGTCTCGCGGTCTGAGCGCCTCCCGGGTGACACAGGTAAGCGGCGCCCGCACTGTGCGGCTGGGCCTGTGCCGGAGCCCACCCACACCTCCCGCGGCACAGTCCCGCCTTCCACTACTGTCGCGGTGAGAACCCCTCCTCTTCCCAGCGCGCCACTGACCAGGGGAGATGGTGGGGCGTGCACTGGGCTGACGAAGGGGCATGGGGGTCAGAGGTGGGGCCCTGGGGAACGCTGGGGGCCTAGGGAGTGATGGGGACCAGGAGGGGACGCTGGGCACCTGGAGGCGATGCTGGGGGTCCGAGGGTGATAGGGACCTGGAGGGGATGCTGGGAACCTGGAGGGGATGTTGGGGGGCCTGGAAGGGATTCTGGGGGACCTGGAAGGGATGCTGGGGGCCCAGAGGGTGAGGATCTGGAGGGGATGCTGGGAGCCCAGGGGGTTGATGGGCCCTGGATGGGATGCTGGGTACCTGGAAGGGATGCTGGGGGACCGGGAAGGCATGCTGGGTACCTAGAAGGGATGCAGGAGCCCAGGGAGTGATAGAGACCAGGAGGGGACGTTGGGGGCCCCGGGGGGATAATAGGGACCTGAAGGGGATGCTGGGAACCTGGAGGGGGTGATGGGGACCTGGACAGGATTCTGGGGGCCCAGGGTGTAATGACCTGGAGGAGATGCAGGGCCTAGGGAGTGATGGGGACGTGTAGGGGATGCTGGAGGCCCAGGGAGTAATGGCCTGGAGGGGATGCTGGGGGCTCAGGGGGTGCTGGGGACCTGGATAGGTTGCTGGGGGCCCAGGAAGTAATGGCCTGGCGAGGATGCGGGGCCCAGGGGTGATGGGGGCCTGGAGGGGATGCTGGGGCTCAGGGGGTGATGGGGACCTGGATAGGTTGTTGGGGGCCCAGGAGGTAATGGCCTGGAGGGGATGTAGGGCCCAGGGGGTGATGGGGACCTGGGTGGGATGCTGGGGCCCAGGGGTGATGGGGGACTGGAGGGGATGCTGGGGCTCAGGGGGTAATGGGGACCTGGATAGAATGCTGGGGCCCAGGAGGCTAATGGCCTGGAGGGGATGTGGGGCCCAGGGGGTGATGGGGACCTGGGTGGGATGCTGGGGACCCAGACGGTGAGGACCTGGACGGGATGCTGGAGGCCCAAGGGGTGATGGAGGCCTGGATGGGATGCTGGGGGCCCAGGGGGTGATGGGGGCCTGGACGGGATGCTGCGGCCCAGGGGGTGATGGTGACCTGGATGGGATGCTGGGGGCCCAGAGAGTGAGGACCTAGATGGGATGCTGGAGGCCCAAGGGGTGATGGAGGCCTGGATGGGATACTGGGAGCCCAGGGGTTGATCAGGCCCAGGGGGTGATGGAGGCCTGGATGGGATGCTAGGAGCCCAGGGGGTGATGGGGGCCCAGGGGGTGATGGAGGCCTGGATGGGATGCTGGGGGTCCAGGGGGTGATGGAATCCTGGATGGGATGCTGGGGGCCCAGGGGGTAATGGCCTGGAGGGGATGCTGGGAGCCCAGGGGGTGATGGAGTCCTGGATGGGATGCTGGGGGCCTAGGGAGTAATGACCTGGAGGGGATACCGGAGGCCCGGGGGGTGATGGGGGCCTGGACAGGATGCTGGGGGCCAGGAGGGAATCCTGGGACCCATTGGGATGGTGAGGGCCGGGAGGGCATGATGGGGGAATAAGGTGCCTGAAATGGAAGTGTGGGGGATCAAGAGTGAGGATTTGAGGCTGCACACACCAGTAGGTCTGAGATGGAGGAACCTCTGAGTGGGGACGTGGGAAAGGGTGACAAGTTAGGGCCTTAGCATATTGGAGAAAGAAATGTTCTGTGAACACAAACCTACCCACATCAACATGGAAAGAAAGATTGTAGGTTTGTTACTATGTGAAGTTGGCAGATTACATGTACATAGAGAGTCTGCAAGAGAGTATAGAGTTGGGCAGAATGCGTGTCACACACGGTAAAAGCAGAAGAAAGGACAATTAGAGCTCTCATCTCCTTGAGGGAAAAGCAGATGCACTTCCTTGGTCTTTTGAACCTGGTGAGAAGTTTCTGATTCTGTTCTGCAGGTGTGTGTTTACAGCTCTGAGTTGGCAGCTGGTGACTGCCTTGTAAAATCTGGACGCTGGGTTTGTCTCATTCCTGCAGGAAGGAGACACTCTGTGTAAGGAGGAGGGACAGGTGCCTCTCTTTTATTAAACAAGGAAGATGCCACCCTGCTTACCTTTACAGGTGGGATACGGAGCTTCTGGGGATGTTGGGACTCTGAGCTTTGGAGGAGGGCTTGAGGAGGATTCTTCCCAAGTGACATGAAGCTTACCCAGAAGGAGAACAGGGAGGACCAGAAGTGGGGAAAGGAAGAGGAGGGGGGGCAGGAGGAGAATGAGCTGGGGTGAGTCTGAGTTCCGAGTAGAAGTGGGATCCACGGTGGGAGCTGAGAACACCGAGGAGGTGGGGCAGGTGGTAGACAGTGTTTGTGGCGAGTAGAGCAGTGTGAAGAGCTGTGTGCTTCTGTGTGTGCGGTGCCGGCTTCCCACTCGGCTTCATTGTGCCCTGAGGTCAGCATGTGGCCATCAGCAAGGACACCTGGGGCCGTTCATGTGGGGGGAAAGAATCACCCATGGGGCGCCTGGGCAGCTCAGTCGGTTGAGCATCTGAGTATTGCTTTCAGCTCACGTCATGATCTCAGAGTTTGTAGGCTTGAGCCTGGTGTTGGGCTCTGTGCTGACAGTGTGGAGCCTGCTTGGAATTCTCTCCCTCTCTCTCTGCCCCCCTGCCCTGCTTGTGTGCATTCTCTCTCTCAAAATAAGAAAAAAAAAAAAATCACTCTGATCTCATCCAGATAAGACTTAAAAAACTTTTTGATATAGAGCTATCCTTGCAGGTATGCATTTGTTCTTTAATTCTTTCTTCCTCTCCTTGTATGCACACGCACACGCACACACACACACACACATACACCCACGGTCTGTTTCATATGTATGAAAAGTTACATGTGTAAGCTTATGCTGTCATTACCCTTTTGCAAAAATTTGACTGTGTACTGTCAAAATCTTGCCATCTGTTGGCTCCGTGGTCCTTAATTACTGGATTTCACTTGTGGCTGCAGACTTGGGAGGCAGTTGGGGATAGTGTGGGAAACAGAGTGTTTGTGATTGTTTGAAGATTTAGGAAATACGGCTTTAAGTTTGCGGCTTGGGAGAAATAAGACATTCAGATTGGTATCACCTGGGAAGAACCCCAGGATTCCAGTGTCTGAAGCTCTGAGGTTGCAACTAAGTTCCTAAGAAAGAGGAGGCTTTGGGCTAGCAGGTCCACACACTCCCCAGGTCTGATTGCACAACTGAGCCTGTAAGTCAGGGTAGGATTTTTGTGCTATTACCTGTAGTCCATGTGGTGGCCCTCTGGTGTGGTCAGTGTTGCCACCGCTGCACCAATGGGGCTGTGGCAGCAGGCGTGAGAGCAGGGCTGGGGCCAAAACATGGGCTGTGCCCCTCAAAGGCCCCCAGATGGCAGGCCTGGCATCACTGGGGAACTGTGGGAAGAGCACATTCCTGGGCCTGGGGCAGGGCACTGCTCCCAGCCTGAACGCAGCCCAGTGATGTACTGTGCACAGCCAGAGAGGAGGGCTGCAGGGGGAGTTTAAAAGTTAGCACTTGGTGGGAAATGCCGTGGGAATGAGGACAAATCCTCATTCTCTGCCTTCAGCGTTAGAGGGATGGTACACGCCCTGTGAATAGACCACGTTGTTGCAGCGGGACACCCCCAAACAGCACATGTGAACCTCTGGGTTGAAAGCACGAGCCTCTAAGGAGCAGGAGGTAAAGGTAATGGAAAAGGCGGCTGCCGGCGCCCAGAGACACTGCTCCCACTGTTCTGACTCCAGACCTGCTTGTGCCCAAGAGTCCTTGGAACTTGTGTAAAATGTCGCTGGTCCTGTTACTTTGGAAACTAACTAAAAATAGGGTGTTTACTTGATACTGAGTGTCAGTCTAGGGCACAGGTCTGATGTAAGCCCTGGGAGTTATCCATGCACAATAGCGTGTCTCATAAAGTGCCGAGCGTCGCACGCTGCACCCACATGCCCACTCATCTCTCCCCACGAGCATCCTCAGTTCTGCTGCTTTCCCAGGTCAGCACAGGTCCCCGTGGGTTCCAGACGCAATAAGGACTCCAGGAGCTTAGCACAGATCAGAGACCCAGGTCAGGACCTGGAAGGAAGAAAGTCATCCATGGTGGATGCGGTCAATGTTGCCACATGAGGTGATTTGTAGTTCGCTCAGCAGGCATTTACCAGGGGCCGAGGTGTGCCAGCATTGTGCCCAAGGCACCCTCCTTGTGATGTTTGCCTTCTGTGGTGGGTAGACTGAGCCTGTCAGCATTAAGGATCATTCACAAGCTCCTCAGAGCTGTGGGCAGTGCTCTGGTCGGAGCTGTGGGCAGTGCTCTGATTGGAGCTATGGGCAGTGCTATGGTTGGTGCTGTGGTCAGGGTGGGCCCACTATGGCCCACTGGCCAAGCTTGGCAGCCACCTATTTTGTCCACGAGGACAGCCATGCCACTCTGTTGCTGTGGTGTCTTGGCTGCTTCCATCGGCAGAGCGGGGTGCTTGTGACAGTGACCAGTGCCCACGGAGTCCAGGGTATTTACTGTCTGGCCTTCGGTCAGAAGGCAAGGAGGCTGGTGTTGCTGCATAGGGTTGGGATCAAGGGCAGGAGAGGGAGGCCTGGCCTCTCAAGGGCACTGCTTCACACAGACCAGTGAGGGCCAGTGTGGGAGTGCTGTTCTCACTTGGGTCCTCCACATCTTCCCTGTCCACTCCGTCTGCCGGGGAAGAACCACGGGAACGTGAGGAAGGAGGGGTGCCGGCTGCGGGTTTCTCCTTTTGCTTCGTCCTTGGAATCGTCCTCAGAATCATCCACCCTGAGTGCTGCTCCCAGTAGGCAGTGAGGTTTCTCCTCCTCTGGACTGTTCTTTCCTCTTCCCTTGCTCTTCCCTGAGTGAATTCTAGCATATCTGAGAGGTGTAGTTGTCCTGGGGTCTTCAGTTATTTTACTGGCAGATGAACGGGCCCAGCAGGAGCCATAAAGTTGGTAGAGCGAGCTCCTGACGATGCAGTACCGGCCTCAGTCACTGTTTACAGAAGGCGTGCGTGGGCTCACGCGGTGCTCGTGGAGTGACTCCTGGGCCAGCAGCTGTGGTCGGGATTTACAGTGGGGCTCATGCGGTGCTCGTGGGGTGTCTCCTGGGCCGGCAGCTATGGTCAGGGATTTCCAGCGGGGCTCACACAGTGTCTATGTATGGACAGGGACTCCCTGTGGGCTGCACACTGTGGGGACTAGGGGCCGATTTGGGGGGGCTCCTGGCTGCTGGAGGACTAGGGTCAGGCTGGTCCCAGGTGCTGACCAGTACAGTGACAGGCTCCATGGCAGGGCTGAGGTGCCTGGCCTCCAACCTTAGTCTTGGGCTCAAAATCCCAAAATTATGTTAGTCATCCCTGGTTCTGAGAGTAGAGGCTTGTCTGCCATCCATGTTCCAGATGACAGCAGGGGCCTCGTGGAGGAAGGGCACTAGCAGGTCACCTGCAGAGGATATCACAGGTGTGTGCACCTGACTTTCCTGTCCTGCCAGAGCTCCAGGCTACCACCAGCGCTCTGTAGTCTGTTTTGTGTTTGGGTCAGTGTCAGGGGAGTGCCCTCTTGGTGGGGACAGAAGTCTGGTGAAGAGATGCTTGTTTTCCAGTTCCCACTGTCCGGCTGTGTCTGCTGCAGATGGTGACCTTGCTCACCATCCCAGCATGGCTGCAGGGCTGCTGGGAACGCTCACAGGTCATGCCCCTCGGGAAATGACTCAGTTGTCTGTGCAGACGGTTGGGACCGTGGATGCCTGGGTCCCTCGTACTATGAGGTTGGCGTTTGTCAGGTGCACCTGTAGTGCTGAGGCTCCCCTGGTCTGGCACTCACCATGTGCCAAGAGGCCAAGGAGATGGGCCTCCCAGGGGGCTGTGAGCAGGCCTCCAAGGGGACAGTGTCCTGTAATCCTGGCCAGGAGGCAGCAGATGGTGTCTCAATCAGGAGGGACAACCCTGCACCACTATGAGAAGAAGCGCCTGGGACAAAAGCTGGCATGAGATGCAGAGAATTACGTCCTGGAAGTGCCTGCCCCTGGTTTCTGTACCATCTCAGCTTCGATGGACTTTCCTGAGTCCCCTATCCGACACACTGGTTAACTAGGCCAGGACCACATCTGCCATCTGTGTCTGACGGTGTTCAATGAAGGCTGCTACCCACAGAACTGTGAGCAGCGGGGTGAGCTGGACAGACACATTCAGCCCCAGAGTGTTCCCTAAGTTGGGTTAGGAGCACAATGCTGTCCTTGCCCCAAGAGCTGGCCGTCACAGGAACCGGTGGCTGTCCTGCCGTGCCATCCTCCGATAAGACTTCCTTCCCATATGTCACCACACCTTCACCCATGAGCTGTGGAGTTTAGTCTGCGTTAGCTCAGTTTGTATTTGGTGGAGCATTGCCAACTCTCCGCTCACTGTGTTTCTCTGTAAGTGGGCAGCTCTGTGCAGTACACGTGGCTTTGTTGTCTTGTCCAGCCGTTCTGCTCTAGTCCAGGTCTTTAAGGTACAACTCAGTGAAGATGTTCACAGGGGTCCAGTGGACTGAGCTCCACGGGCCCAGGCCGAAGCCAGTGTTGTTTCCTCAGGGCCTGTGGCCTGTGGCCGGGATGCAGAGACTCCCTGTGTGTTGTTAAGAGATGACATTAGTTATTTGTTCTCCTTATTTCACAGGGAAGGCCATGTTGTGACTGCGAGGGGTGAAGACAGAGGGTAGCAGTAGAAGCCCATGGTACGGGGGACCCTTGCCCAGAAGTGAGCTGGACGAGGCATTCCCAAGCCCAACTCTGGCCAAGTCAGCATCACGTGCTTGTGGCCTGAGCTTGCATAAGGTCCTCTTCCTGTCCCGGCTTCAGTGCCTTATCTGTTCAGTGAGGGGTGGACTGTGTGTCCTTCAGGGGTTGTTCACATCTGCTGTTTGTGACTTTCCGCCCTTCGTTAGCAAATGCAAACTGTAGGTGTGAACAGTGCGCCCCTGCTGCTTGTAACTGTATGAAACTGTACATGTACGTTTGTATGCATAGCCTGTCGATTATGTGGAGCTTCGTGAAGTTAGCGGGCCTTAGAAGAAGGGAAAAGTTTTTCTGTGGGATTTTTTCTTTTATGGTATTAAGTCAGTTTCTGCACATTTCCAATGGAGAATGTTAGTACAGGAACTTGTCAGGAATGGGGGGGGGGGTCATCACAGCCAAAACAGTGTATGCATGAGGGATCCTGGGGTGGCCATTTCCAGGGGTTTCTGCCCTTCAGTCAGGTCCAGCCATGGACCCTGCTTCTGGTGGGGCGGGCCTGCATCTTGCTCACTCCGGGTGGAGGAAGACGGCTCTGCTCAGAGCCTGGCCGCCCCCTCTCCACCCCTGCCGTAGTGTCTCTGGTCCAGGTGTGATGATGTGCTGTAGCCTGCCCCACCCACTGATTTATCCCTCTCCTGCACAGGCAGAGTGGCCGAGGCCGTGGAGCAGACCCACCAGGAGCCAGATGAGCGGAGAGGTCTGCGTGCACACCTGGCCGTGCTCCTACTACTTAGAGCTGGACAAGCGATGGGTCCCTGGAAAGCTTTCCTTAACCTCCTGCTCCCTGAAGTTTGCGGCTGATGAGGCCCAGGAGACGCTGGTGAGTTTCCCGCTGTCTGGCATCACTGCGATCAAGAAGGAGGCTTCTCACTTCGTCTTCAGCTCCATCACTGTCCTGGAGAAGGACAACCGCAAGCACTGGTTCGGTTCCCTGCAGCCCAGTCGCAATGCCGCATTCAGTGTCATCGAGCATTTCTGGAGAGAGCTGCTGCTCTCCCAGCCGGAAGCACCGCTTCCTGCGACCAAGGGGAAGGAGCTGACTGGCCTCATGGCCTGTTCCCAGAAGCGCCTGGAGGACACGGCCAGAGTCCTCCACCATCAGGGCGAGCAGCTGGACAGCATCACCAGGGGCCTGAACAAGATGGAATCCGACCTGGACGTGGCTGACAGGTAGACAGAGCCACGTAGCCCTGCCCTGTGTGTCTTCCCCACCATTCCCTGTGCGGTACATATGGGTCACCCCGCCAGGTGGGCTACAGTGGCACATTTGTGGGGGGAGGGCTCTGTTTCCAGTGTCTCAGGAAGACCACCTTATTCAGGCGCCTGTGAGGGAACAGGCCATGCGGCCGGGTGACTCGTGGAGGTCACATGCGGTCCACCGGCACATCTGTTGTGCACAGCCACGTAGCAGCAAGCCTGGGGCCACACTGAGGCGCTCCAGCTGCTCCCAAGCCTTCCATCGCAGGACCCCCCTCTGTTTCACATCAAGGACCCCACGTGGGTCATATGTGCCAATATTAATCTGTTTTTTATGAACTAAGATTCAAAAAATCACTTGTTTGTTCAAAAAGTGCAGTAATAAACCCACGACCTGGTAACATAAACAGCTCTGTGAATGAAAAATAGTTTTTGTAAAGCAGACACGCTTAGTGAGAGGGTAGCCTTGTTTGGGGTTTTGCTCCTCTCTTTCCCGCACAGTCCTGCCGCCCTCCTGCTTCTGCAGTCGCCTGCAGGTCATACTGTGTCCCGGGGCCTCTGGGTGCCCCTCACACGTCCGTGAGCACAGAGCTGAGTGCTGCCAGGTGCTGCTGTGAACACACTGGCTCCAGAAGGTCTCAGAGACGATGCTCTGCACTGTGCTGATTCTAAGATGAGTGCAGGACGAAGGAGATTTTAGCGTCTGCTGGGAACAGCCTCTCTCTGTGTCCCTGATGGCTGTCGGGGAACTCATGACCAGATGGCCTAGTGCTGGGCCCTGAGTCCAGGTCTGCGTGGCTGCTGCTGGTAGGGACCCTTGACTTGAGTGACCCCACTCTGCAGGCACCACCTGTTGCTGTCCTGGGACACTCCTGACTGCCTGCATGGTGTGGGAGGCGTGTGCTCGAGCTGCAGGGAACAGAGCCCCAAATCTTACCTTCAGAGGAGTGCTTGTGGGGGCACCTAGGGGGCTCAGTGTGTTAAGCAACCAGCTCTTGGTTTTGGCTCAGGTCATGATCTCGTGGTTTGTGAGTTCTAGCCCCATGTCGGGCTCTGTGCTGACAGCACGGAGCCTGCTTAGGATTCTCTCCCTCCCTCTCTCTCTGCCCACCCCCAGCTCATGCTGTCTCTATTTCTCAAAATAAGTAAACTGGAAAAAAAAAAAAAAAACCAAGTTGCAAGTAGATGTGTACAGCAGAATACCGTTTATTAGTAGTGGAGGACAAAGTACAGAGAGCACCCAAGCAGGGCGGGGGGAGGGCACACTGGGCCCCTGGGAAGGGCAAAGCAACCGCCTGGCGCTCCTGGCCACAGTCCTTGACGCACATCCATCGGTGCTGTTGTGGGGAGTCCCCAGGGAGCTCTCTGGTTGGTCCATGAGGTCTGGTTCCCCCTCAGTTCTAAAGTGTGTTCCTTTCAGATTCCTGTTGTCTAGTTGTCTGGCCTCTGATCTCATTCTGTGTCTTATCTTTTTGTTTTACTTTCTGTTTCTTGAAGTGTGTCTTCCTCCTACCCTTCCATCTCTGTGATGTTTTTAATTTCTCCGAGTTATTTATTAATCTCCAAACGTTCCTTCTGAATAGCAGCCTGTTGCTTCATGGGCACGCTGACCTCTGTGTCTTGGGGTTTTCTGGAGAGCCATGTGCGGAAAGGACTTGGGTGTGTGTCCCAGCTCAGGAGAGGAGTTTGCTCCCCTCCCCTGCTCCCAGCTCACCTCCCGCCCTTCAGCTGAACCACATGCGAGCTGGCCAGGCTCCCTGTCGCCAGCTCCCTCCTGACACACGGCTTAGACCTCCTGCTTGTGGGGTGAGGTAAGGCCCAGCTTCACAAACACGCCTGTTGTCGAGGTCCCTGGTACCCTCTGTCTCCACGTGTAGGTTCTTCGCCACAGACTGGGTCGTGTCCCAGCTTTGCCACCACTGCCTTTTCCCTTACTTTCCTGGATTCACAAAGTCTGTCTGGTTTCTAGGTTCCAAAATGTGGTTGCTGCCGTGTCTTCTCGTTGTCCTTGGGGAAAATATGTATATTCGATTTGTCATCTCTGGTAGTGTGATTTATAATAAATATGGACTCGGCCCTTGTAACTGTTCCTGGCTCAGAGCTCCTAAAGCCCTTGAGTTTCCCAACTGAAGACGGCAATGAAGGTGTCACGGTGTTCATAACAAGTCCAAGTTCATGTTGTTGCGGTGACTTTGGAAAGCCCCTAGGGATGGCGGCTGGTGGCCTGCGGACCCCACCGTGGGACCAGAGAGTTGGAGGCTTCAGTCCTGCCCCTGACCTCTGGGGAGGGGAGACGGAATCGATTACCAGTGGGCAATGGATTAATCGATCATGTCTATACAATGAAGCCCCAGTGAAAACTCAGAGGGACGGTCTTGGGGTTGGGGGGGGGGGCTTCCAGGCTGGGGAGCACATGGAGACGTGGGTAGAGTGACGTGCCTAGAGAGGCATGGAAGCTTCCCGCCCCTTCCCCAGTGCCTCACCCTGGGCGTCTCTTCCATCGGGCTATCCCTGAGTCATATCCTTTTGTAATAAACCACTAACCTAGCAAGTGAAACATTTCCCTGAGTTCTCTGAGCCCCTCCAGCACATTCATCAGACCCGAGGAGTGGCCGTGGGAACTTGTGATCTGTCACCTGTGGGTCAGAGCACAGGTGATGTCTGGACTTGGGGTTGGTGTCTGAAGTGGCGGTGGTCTTGTGGGGCTGAGCCTGTGAGGTCTGATGCTGACTCCATGTGGACAGGGCCAGAGTGGAGTCCATGTGGACGGGACCAGAGCTGAGTGAATGGCTTGGTGTGGGGATAAAACCACACACACCTTGTAATTGTCAGAATCTGATCATCCTCTGACAATTTTTCAAACAGACATATCCTTGAGCATCCTTTTTTAGTGCACCAACCTACAATTACTTACAATTCTGTAAGTATCTGGTACGGAGGAAGGAGGAAGAGATGCAGGGGCCGGTGCGGAGAAAGGGATGCAAGGAGCTGTGGCAGGGAGCCGGTACATAGTCCGTTGGCTCCAGCCCTCATGAGGATGCCTGAGTTTTCTGCTCACAGCTGCTTGCTCCATCCTGGAGCAGGTGCTGTCTGTGCAAAGTTCAGGTTTTCCTACCATCTTTGGACATTGTCCCATTTACAGTCATAGGGTAAAACAGACATAGTGCAAGTGCTTACTTCTCCATCCGTGTGGTCTTCTCCTTTGATTTGCCATTTTGTTGCCAGTTTCTGCCTTTTTCTGTGTCTGGGTCGATATTTCAACAGGAAATTGGGAAGAGCTATCTAAAGTGTGCTTTTTTCTCTGCTGTGTCAACCCATGAGCTCCTGTTATTTGCTTTTGATTCCTGCTAGGAAATGAGGGTAACGATGGACTAACTCGAAATATCTGAGCTATTGCTCTGTTTTACATGTTGTGTTCCTCTTCCTGAAGACTCAGTGGATGAACCAGAGAAGGACTGAGTCACAGAAACAGACCCTTCCACTCCCAACCACTGTGCTGCTTCCATGGGGCACCAGGCATCCTGAGTCCCCAGAAGGACTGCCCCTGCGCCCATCCTTCACATCTCCCTGTGTCCCACTGTCTCTCCAGCAGCCCATCGCCGGGGCTGGTGGACTGCTGGCCCCCAACACACCATCAAGAGTTGGCACCTTCAGACATTGGTGTGAGCACCCCTGTGGGCCTGACTGCTTGCATTCTTATTTTTGTGCTTTGTGATTCATTGTCCCCTCAGAGGTCTTTCCCGTGGGTGGGCCAGGCCGGGTACACTGTGGGGTCCTTGATTCTGCTGGAGGTGCCCTGTCACGGTGCTTGGTCTCTGTCCCACCATGGTCCCAGGTGGAAATAGCTGTGGTGCCTCCAGGGGTCCTCAGAGATGGTGGTGCCTCTTTGTCCTGGCCTGTGTCCGCCTCTGCCCACCCTTCTTCTCTGTCTCCTTCTCTGCTTCTCTCTATATTTGTGTGTGTGTGTGTGTGTGTGTGTGTGTGTGTGTGTGTGTGTCCGTCCTACAGGTTCTGTCTCTCTGGAGAACCTGACAGATAGGGAATCTGGTACTAAGACTGAAGGGTGATTTCTGAATGTGTTCTACAGTTTTGGGGATTAATAATCTGATTAGATTTAAATCTAATAACTCTCATTTCCACGCACTAGTGCATGGCATGTAGCACTAGAGATATACAAAATATCTCTGCAGGACACTCCTAGTCAAATACTTTAAGAGGCAAGGATCCGAGTGACCACGTATTTGATGCTAATAGCATTTTTGTCAAACTGAGATTTGCTGGCTGCTCCCAACTCCACTGGACAAAGTGCAGAAAGGAAAGAATGAGCTCAGGGTAACACAGAGTGGCCTGAATGCCCTGTCTCTGCCCTGAAAGATGCCCTGAGTGCCTGTGGTTGCAGGGCCGGGGTTTCTTACCTTATTATTATATAAATCCTAGTTAGGTAACTAAAGTGTAATAACGGTTTCAGGAGTAGAATTCAGTGAATCATCGCTCACATGCAACACTCAGTGCTCATCCCAACAAATGCCCTCCTTAATGCCCATCTGCCCTACCTCCCCTCCAGCAACCCTCAGTTTGTTCTCTACTGTTAGGAGTCTCTGTGGTCTGTTTCCCTCTCTTCTCTTCCCTCCTTCCCATATGTTCATGTTTTATTTATTAATTCACATATGAGTGAAATCATATGGTATTTGTCTTTCTCTGATGGACTCATTTTGCTTAGCATAATACATTCTAGCTCCACCCATGTCATTGCAAATGGCAAGATTTCACTCTTTTTTTTTAATTTTTTTTTTTTTTTTACATTTATTTACTTTTGAGAAACAGAGTGAGACAAAGCGTGAGCAGGGGAGGGGCAGAGAGAGAAGGAGACACAGAATCTGAAGCAGGCTCCAGGCTCTAAGCAAGAGGTCAGCACAGAGCCTGATGCAGGGCTTGAACCCACGGACTGTGAGATCGTGACCTGAGCCGAAGTTAGACGCTCAACCAACTGAGCCACCCAGGCGCCCCAAGATTTCATTCTTTTTGATGGCTGAGTAATATTCCATTATGTATACATGTATGAATACATGTATATACTACTTTTTTATCCATTCATCAGCTGATGGATATTTGTGCTATTTCCACCAGAGTTTGGCTGTTGTTGATAATGCTGCTATAAACATTGGGGTGCATGTACCCCTTCGAATCAGCACTTTTGTATCCTTTGGATAAATATCTAGTGCAATTGCTGCATCACAGGGTTGTTCTATTTTTAGTTTTTTGAGGAACCTCCACACTGTTTTCCAGAGTGGCTGCACCAGTTTGCATTCCCACCAACAGTGCAAGGAGGGTTCTCCTTTCTCCACATCCTCATCAACATCTGTTGTTTCCTGAGTTGTTGGTTTTGGCCATTCTGACAGGTATGAGGTGGTATCTCATCCTGGTTTTGATTTATATTTCCTTGATGATGAGTGAGTGATGTTGGGCCTTTTTTCATATATCTGTTGGCCATCTGGATGTCTTCTTTGGAAAGTGTCTGGTCATGTCTTCTGCCCATTTCTTAACTGGATTATTTGTTTTTTGGATGTTGTGTTTGATAAGTTCTTTATATATTTTGGATACTAACCCTTTATCTAATATTTCATTTGCAAACACCTTCTCCCATTCCATCAGTTGCCTTTTAGTTTTGCTGATTGTTTCCTTCACGTCCAGAAGTGTTTTATCTTGATGAGGTCCCAGTAGTTCATTTTTGCTTTTGTTTCCCTTGCCTCTGGAGACATGTCTAGTAAGAAGTTGCCATGGCCGAAGTTGCCATGGCCGAGGTCAAAGAGGTTGCTGCCTATGTTCTCCTCTAGGATTTTGATGATATTCTGTCTCACATTTGGGTCTTTCATCTATATGTTGAATTTATTTTTGTGTATGGTGTAAGTACATGGTCCAGCTTCATTCTTCTGAGTGTTGCTGTACAATTTTCCTGGCACCATTTGCTGAAGAGACTGCCTTTTTCCATTGAATATTCTTCCCTGCTTTGTCGAAGATGACAAAGATGTCGAAGATCATATAGTTGTGAGTTCATTTCTGGGTTTTCTATTCTGTTCCATTGATCTATGTGTCTATTTTGTGCCAGTACCACACTGCCTTGATGATTACAGCTTTGTAATATAGCTTGAAGTCCAGAATCTTGATGCCTCCAGTTTTGTTTTTCTTGTTCAGATTACTTTGGCTACTCGGGGTCTCTTGTGGATCCATACAAATTTTAGGATTGTTTGTTGTAGCTCTGTGAAGAATGCTGGTGTTATTTTGATTGGGATTGAATTGAACGCGTAGATTGCTTTGTGTAGTATGGACATTTTAACAATATTTGTTCTTCCAATCCATGAGCATGGAATGTCTTTCCATTTCTTTGTGTCTCTTCAATTTCTTTCACAAGTTTTCTATAGTTTTCAACATACAGATCTTTTACCTCTTTAGTTAGGTTTATTACTACTTATCTTATTGTTTTGGTGCGGGTGTAAATGGCATTGACTCTTGGTTTTCTTTTTCTGCTTCTTCATTATTGGTGTGTAGAAATGCAACCAATTTCTGTATGTTGATTTTATATCCTGTGACTTTGCTGAATTCATATAGTAGTTCTAGAAATTTTTTGGTGGAGTCTTTTGGGTTTTCTACATAGAATATCATGTCATCTGCAAATAGTGAAAGTTTGACTTCATCCTTACAGATTTGGATGCACTTTATTTCTTTTTGTTGTCTTATTGCTGAGGCTAAGACTTCCAGCACTATGTTAAGTAGTAATGGTGAAGGTGGACATTCCTGTCTTGTTCCTGATCATAGGGGAAAAGCTCTCAGTTTTCCCCATTGAGGATGATATTTATTAGCAGTGGTCTTTTGTATATAGTCTTTATGAGATTGAGGTGTGTTCCCTCTGTCCCTACTTTGTTGAAGGTTTTTGTCAAGAATGGATGCTGTATTCTGTCAGATTCTTTTTCTGCATCTATTGAGAGGATCATATGGTTCTTATCCTTTCTTGTATTGATGTGTGTCACATTGATTGACTTGCAAATATTGAACCAGCAGGTCTGGGATTTCTAAAGACCAGATCTGAGTGTCGTCTGCGAGCACATTAATCACAGCACAAATTGAAACCCCAGCTTTGTGTGCTGTCTTCTGTTAAGCCTAGGATACTGATGAAGAAGAAACTGGATCCTGAAAAGTGGAAAGTGGACATATGGGAAAGTCCTGATTAAACTGGGGGCATTGAACCCCTCCATTCGAGTGAGTCTTTGTCGTCAGACACGTCCCTTCCACCGTCATCCTGCTTTGTTGGAAGAGTCTGTAACGGCCCCCCTGAGGTAACTGCCTTGCAGGTCTCCTGAAGAGACCCACCCCACCACCCTCCTTTGCTCCTAGATGAATTGTAGGCTCGGGTCACAGCAGATCCCAAAAGGTGAGGCACAAAGCGTGACCCTGAGGAGGATGTGACCCTGTGGAAGAGTTGCGTGAAGGTTCCAGTGTCCACAGACAGAAGGAAGTCCACAGGACATGCATGGGAATGGGTATCAAGGGTGGGGGACAGTGGTGGAAAGGACATCATTTACAGCAGAGGGCCTACAAAACAAGGGACTGGATTCAGTACTGTTGCTACCCGGGTTGGAGAGGGCTCCACCGATCCACTGGCGGGCGAGGCATTATGGAAGGTGACCTATGCTGGGTGAGGTTTGGAACGGTCGTATGGACTTACCATGTGAGACCCGCTCCCCACCCAGCCTGGCCCAGAGGGACACACTTGCCCCAGGACCATGAGAACCCTGTTTATGAGGAGGCCCCATATCCTTGAGGAGCTGTGTAACCACTCTTCTGTGTAGGCCAGAAAGGATGGTGGGCACTGCTGCCCCTGAGCTGGGACCCTCCCCGTGGCAGGGGTGATAGACTCCAGAGTGTCGGGCCGGGACCCTCCCTGTGGCAGGGGTGGTGGACTCCGGGGTGCTGGGCCGGGACCCTCCCCATGGCGGGGGTGATGGACTCCAGGGTTCCAGGGCCAGTTGGTGGCCTGCAGTCACTGAAGATACGTGGGATGGTCACCACAAGGGACAGCAGAGCAGAAGCAGCAGTCAGAGTGGTGTGAGTCCTAGAGACCTGTGGTGTTGGCTGGTTGGTCACGTGCCCCCAGGGAAGTAACAGATGGGCAGGCAGGGCCTTTGGTCCTTACCAGGGCTGTGTACACAGAAGGGCCCTGGGTCAAGTGAGTGAGCCTCTAACTTGAATTAGAAAGCAGTCATGGCCCCTGAATCATCTTCCAGACTTGAACCAGTTTCCAGATCCGAAACCCTTTGAAGGATGGGGACACGTCCCCCTTGAGGAGAAACCCTGGGATGCCACTATCTGTTGACACTATCATTTCTTGTGCCAGCCTTCCTCCCAGGGCCCTGTGGTGTCTAACCAGGGCGACTGAGCACTGGAGGCAGGAAGTCATCAGACTTTTAGGGACTAGGGGACACTGGATCTGACGCTGATGCTAGCAGACCCAAAACGGCCCTGTGGCCCACCAGTCAGAGGAGGGGCTTATTGGGCTCAGGGGATCCATGGAGTCTCAGATCAGGTCCGCCTCACACAGTCACACAGTAGGCCTCTGAACCCAGCCCATGGCTATTTTTCCCAGGCCTGGAGCATATAATCAGAATACACGCTCTCACTAGCTAGAGAACCCCACACCAGTTCCCTGACCTACATAGTGAGAGCTATTCTGGGGAAGCCACTGGAACTACCTAGAAGAGTGAACCATTCTTGCAGGGATTGCAGAGGTGCGTGTCCCCATCAAGGACCTGCAGGGTGCGCGGGCAGTGAGCCATGCACCATCTCCGCTCAGAGCACTCACTGGGCTGTGCAGGGAAAAGTTGGAGAAGAACAGTGGATTGTCCCAACCGTGACCAGGTCGTTCTCTTATGGCACTCGCTGTACCAGACACTTGAGCAAGTTAGCACATCATGTGGGACCTGGGGCGCAGCGTGTACTCTGGCAGACACTCTTTGTCCATGCTGTTAGGAGGGGCCACCAGAGCAGTTTGCTCCCCAGCAAACTGTGCAACGCTGTCCCGCCTCATGGCAACACCAGCTATCCAGCCCCATGCCCGTTTCCGTCACAGGGACCTGGACTGTGTTTCCCTCCACAGGGTAGCACCCTGGTCTGTTACCTGGGTGATACCATGCCAACTGCATCGAGGGCGTAAAATTAGCAACTACTCAGGACACACTGCGAAGGCATGTCAGAGGGTGGGAAAGTAAATCTCCCAGAGAATCAGGGGTTTTCCACCTCAGTGAAATTTCTAGGGATCCAGTGGTGTGGGGCTCACCGAAGTGTCTTCTACTGTGAAGGACAGGTTTTTGCTTCTGGCTCTTTCTACAACCAAAAAGAAGACACTGCCTGGTGGTGAGCATTTTGGAAGCAACGTCCTCATTTGTGGTGCTACTCTGGCCCTTTTACCAAGTGACATGAAAAACTATTGGTCTTGAGTGGAACCCAAAGCAAGAAAGCTCTGCAGCAAGTCCAGGCTGCCATGTGGGCCACACGATTGAGCAGATCCAGTGGCACTTAAAGTGTCCGTGGTAGACAGGGGTGCTCTCCAGAGCCTGTGGGAGACCTCTGTAGGGAGTCACAGTGTATGCTGTTAGGATTTTGGAGCAAAGCCCTGCCATCCTGTGCAGATAACTTCTTTCTTTTTGAGAAACAGCTCTTGGCCTGCTACTAGGCCTTTGTAGAGACTGAACGCTGGACCGTGGACCACCATGTTATCACACAATCTGAGCTGTTCTTCATGAAATGGGTGTTATTTGACCCAGCAAGCCATGACGTGGGCACGCATGGTGACCCTCCCCCCAGCCCCCGCATCCAACGATGGTGTGATGCAGGAGATCAGGGGCAAGCGGGCCCTGACAGCACGGGTTAGGCTGTATGAGGAATTAGCTCTCGTGCTACGGTGCCTGCTCCTACACCCCTGCCTTCTGCCCCCAGCCTGCACCTACGGCACAACCCATACCTGCTATCAGTTGACTGAGAATGAAAGCAGCAGGGCCTGATTTACACTTACAGATGGTTCTGTACCATGTGCAGGCATCACCCAGAAATGGACAGAGGTGGAGGGAGATCCTTCCAGTGGCAGAACTTCAAGCCATGCACCTGGAGGTTCACCATGTTGGGAAGGCAGTCTCGTGCAGTCTTCTGACCCACTGTCAGCCCTGTTAGAATGGATCTGAGGGCTGGAGCACACAGCCTATGCCAGGCTTATCACCTAGTAGGAAAATAGCTTTCCCTGTTATAAGCTCAACTGGTACTCATTTGTTCTACTGAAGCACTCTGCCAGCTGTCAGGGTTCATATATCAGAGTCCACAGAGAGGGGGCAGTCCTTGAACTACAGCATTCAAAGGATGTGCATAAGCCTGTTGTCCTGCATCGGCTGCCAGGGGACCAGCGGCCACTACCAGAGCTGGTTCTGTTCTGCTCTTCTCTGCACTAGGAAAGCTGAGTATGGCATTGCTCTGTCCAGTGCTGGACTGTGTTGTGCTCCATGGTAACTCCGATACCAGGATGCTGTGGGCAAAAGTGTTTGAGTCCTCCCCTGAGATTGGTGACCAGTGTGTGGCACTCTGCTCAACAGGGTTCTTGGAAGGAGGAATGGCCAGATGCTCAGTTGCATGCTGATTGGCTGCAGCCAGTGGTTTGGCTGATGTTCAGGACTGGAAGAAACAGGACTGGAAACTTCATGACCAGGAGATCCAGGGCAGAAGTGTTGGATAGACTTCTCTGGTTGGGAAAAAAGGCAAAGATGTGCCTCACGTGAATGCTCACTGAAGGGTGTCTTCAGCAGAGGAGGATTGTAATAATCCAGTGGATAGGATGACCTGTTCCCTAGATACCCGTCGGTCTGTTTCCCCAGCACCTCCTGAAGTTACCCACTGAGCCCATGAACAAAGTGGCCATGGTGACAGGGATGGAAACTATGATTGGGTCCAGCAGCACAGACTTGAGCTCACCAAGGCCAGCCTGACCACAGCCACCAACACCAAGTCTCCAATATGCCTCTAGTCTCCAGGGTGTTCAGCCTGCTACTTGGTGGCTGGCTGATTATGTTGGACCATCTCTTACTGTGAATCCTTTGAACGTGGCTCCTCATTTCAAAATTCTGTTTTTCTCTTTGGGTTTCAACAGTTTGACTATAATGTATCTTGATGTGGCTCTTTTTAAGTTTATCCCCCTTGGAGTTTGTTGAGCTTCTTGAATGTGTACATTCATGTCTTTCATCAGATTTGGGAAGTTTTCAACCAATGTTTCCTCAAATTCATTTTCTGTCCCTTTCTCTCTCTTGTCCATCTGGGATTCCCATAATACATTTATGGATATGTTTGATGGTGTCCTTTGGGCTCTGATCATTTTTATTCCTTTATTTTCCTTCCTTTCTGCTCCTCAGACTGGGTAATTTCAAAGGTATTACTTTCAAATTCACCCATTCTCTGTTCTCCCCTGTCAAATCTGCTATTGAATCCCTCCGGCAAGTTTTTCATTTCAGTGATTGCACTTTTCAGCTCTAGAATTTGTTTCCTTCTCATAATTTCTTTTTACTAATATCCTTGTTTTGTTCAGACATTTTTTTTTCTTATTTCTTTCAGTTATTTGTCCATAGTTTCCTTTAGCTCATTGAACATATTTAAGATTTTGGTGTAACATCTTTGATAAAATATTAGGACTTCCTCAGAGATGAGTATGGGCCTTATGAATCAGCCATACTTTCTTCTTTCTTTGTATGTTTTATCATTTTTTCTTGAGAAGTGCACATTCTGTTGTGGTAAATCTGTTATGGACTAAATGTTTGTGTCCCTGAAATTCACCTGAAGTCCCTGAGGTCACCACCACCCCCAACCCCCCCCCCCCACTGTGATAGTGTTAGGAGGCAGGGCCTTTGGGAGGTGATTAGGTTTAGATGAGGTCATGAGAGTAGAGCCCCCATGATGGGATAAGAGGAAGAGGCTAAATCTCTCTCTCTGTCTCTCTCTTCTTCCTCCTCCTCCTCCTCTTCCTCCTCCTCCTCCTCCTCCTCCTCCCCTTCTCCTCCTCCTCCTCCTCCTCCTCCTCCTCCTCCTCCTCCTCTCTCCCCCCCTTCCTCTCTCTCTCTGTCTCTCCCCCTCTCCCTCTTCCTCTCTCTCCTCTCTCTCTCTGCTGTGCGAAGACACAACAAGAAGGTAGCTGTCTCCAAGCCAGGGAGAGAGCTCTTCCCCAAAACCAAATCTGTTGGCACCCTAATCTTGAACTTCCTAGCCTCCATAACTGAGAAATAAATGTCTGTTGTTCAAGCCATGCAGTTTGTGGTATTTGTTACAGTAACCCGAACTGACTGATACACTCTGGAAACCTAATTCTACTCCTTGGGGATTAGTGGTCTTTGCTTGTTGAGGGTTATGGCTGGAATTGGAATCTTTTCCCAACTATTTTTGCAAAGTGTGTCTCTCTTGTTATATGTGGTCATTGAAGTTTCTCTTTCATTGCATCTCTGTTCAGCTAGTGAACCGACAAAGATGTTCTTAGGAATTGGGTCTTGTCTCTTTGAATTCCCTCTGGCTGGGAAGCCACTTGGGCTTATCGTGGCTGAAACCTCTATGCCAGCCTCTCTGCAGTCAAAAGCAGCATAGAACTTCTAGAAAACAAAATATTAAAATTCTGTGTTATGCACTTCCTACTTTTTGGCATTCCATGTCTCTCTTTAAATGAAATGAAGACAAGTTGGTAACCCAGTTTTGATTTCAGGAGTTTGGTAGAAGCTACTTGCTGAGGTAATTGGTCTGGTTGTGTTTTCATTGGCATCTGTGAGTAACTGGTATTGCCTCTGTTCAGAGGTTGGAAAATGGCACTCTGGAATGACAGTTTGGCTCTTCACAGTTGAGCCAAGTGTAGCTCAGCACTTTGAGGACATTTCCCATTGTGTTCCTAGTGTACATGATTGCTAAGTTGGGTAGGATTGTGCCTACATTTTTTCCTCCCTATCCTAGATATTCTGACTGTTTTATTCTGATGTGTCTCTGATATGTAGATTTTTTAGAACAGGCTTTTAAATTACATACCATAAAATTTACTCACTGTATGTAAACAATTCAATGATTTTTAGTAAACTTACAGAGTTGTACAGACAAGACTGTAGTCCAAATTTTAGGACATTTCTATCCCTCCCAAAAGTCACCTCAAGCCCTTTGGCAGTCACTCTGTTCTTGCCCTGCCCAGGTCACCACTGATCTAGTCTTTCTGTGTAGATTTGTCTTTTTAGAGAGTTAACATATGTCTGGCTTCTTGCACCGTGTCATGTTTTTGAGATTCATCTCCATTGTAGGATAGATCAGTACTTTGTTACTTTATATTTCTGTTCTTCTTTTCTCTTTTCTTTTCTTTTCTTTTCTTTTCTTTCCTTCCTTCCTTCCTTCCATCCTTCTTTCTGGCTCCATACCTACTTTAAATGGGCTTGGACTCACAACCCTGAGATCAAGAGTCTACTGACTAAGCCGGCCAGGCACCCCATTAGTTTGTATTTCTGACCAATACTCTGTTATATGATCTATCACATCTTGTTTGTCCATTGACCAATTTTGATGGACATTTTGTTGTTTCTGTTTTGTGGCCATTATGAATAGTGCTGCTATAGACATTTGTGTACAAGTGTTTGCGTGAACATTTGTTTTCATTTCCCTTGGGTAGGAAATTGCTGGGTCTCTCTTTAACATTTTGAGAACTTGACCAATTGTTTTCCAAAGTGGCTGTGCCATGTTTCACCTCCCCACCAATAATGTATAGGGGCTCCAGTTTCTCCACAACATCACTAACACTTGTTATTGTCTGCTTTATTATTATAACTATCATAGTGGGTGTGAAGTGACGTCTCATTACACAATCATTTTCCTAATGATAATAAGCATCTTTTCATATGCTTTTTTCCCATAGGTCTATTTTATTTTTAAATTCTTTGACCATTTTTTATGTGGTTGTCTTTTTATTATGGACTTTGTAGGAGTTTTATATATTCTGGGTAGAAATCCCTTTATCAGATAAATGATTTGAAAATATTTTCTCTCTTTCTGTGGATTGTCTTTCTTGAAGGTGGTTTTGAATCACAGAGGATTTTAATTTTTTTTCTCCAATGAATCAAGCACAATTTATTTTAGAACTAAAAGGACAGACTGAGCAAAAGAAAGTTTTATCCTAAACTTTCCCAATAGACATTTTCTCCCCAGACTGCATGTTATCAATTTTTAAAAAAAAAATTTTTTTAACATTTATTTTATTTTTGAGACAGAGAGAGACAGAGCATGAATGGGGGAGGGTCAGAGAGAGGGAGACACAGAATCTGAAACAGGCTCCAGGCTCTGGGCTGTCAGCACAGAGCCCGACGCGGGGCTTGAACTCACGGACCGCGAGATCATGACCTGAGCCGAAGTCGGCCGCCCAACCGACTGAGCCACCCAGGCGCCCCTGCATGTTATCAATTTTAAGTCCCATCAGTGGTCTTCATATTATTCATAGAGGATGTACAGATTGTGTCGTTTCCTTAAAGAGTCAAGTTTGAAAATAATATTTCTACTTTTTGTGCTTTAGAATTATTTGTAAGTAATCTCTGTGCCCAACCTGGGGTTTGAACTCACAACCCCAAGATCAAGAGTTGCATGCTCTACCTACTAAGCCAGCCAGATGCCCCACTTTTTGTGCTTTAGAACAACTCTCAAAACATACTATTATGCTCCCAGCTCATAACTGTTCAATTCATTCTTTCTTCTTGAAATAACTTAGAGCAAGAGAATCATTTACTTTGTACATTTTCAAAAACAGAACTTGTCCATTTTCTCTCCAGTGTTCATGGAGGGAAAAACTAGTCCAACCCAACAGATGAGCAAAAAGTCTTTTTCCTATTTTGGCTTCTCTGGTTTAAGTGACCAGAGAAAATCATTAGCTGTTTTTATTTTGGTTTCAACATAATAGCATCTATAGCCTTTTCTTCCTCCGAAGCCAACACTGGTCTTTCACATTCACAACATGAGCATTTCAGAGCTTTGCAGTTTTGCTCCTTCAGATACTGCCCAGCCAACTCAAGGGGAGCACACCTCGGAAGACAGAAGACCCTCCCAGGTCCTCATTCTCCTTCTCTGCTGCTCCCTCCCCTCACCCTCGGGGCACCATGAAACGCAGGCCTGATTGCTTGTGCCTTGCGCACAGATGGGGCCCAGACCTGGCTGGACACAAGGCCAAAGGATTTTAAGTTTGATGAAGACCAATGTACCTGTTTTTTTTGTTTTTTTGTTTTTTTGTTTTGTCACTTGCCTTTGGTGTCATATCCAGTTCATTGCCTAATCCAGAGTCACAGAGGTTTATTCTTTTGCTTTGTTCCAAGAGTCATAGTTTTAGCTCTTCTGTTTAGGTCCCGGAACCACTTGGGGTTCATTTTTGTGAATGATGTGAGAAATGAATCAAATTTCTTTTTTCTTTTCTTTTTTATTTTATTTATTTATTTATTTATTTATTTATTTATTTATTTATTTATTTTGGTATGACGCTATTCAGTGATCTCAGCAATATTTGTTGAAAGATGGATGTTTCCCCACTGAATTGTCTTGTCATCCTTGTCGAAAACCAGTTGACCATAAGGATAAAGGTTTGTTTCTGGACTCTGAGTTCCATCTCATTAATCCACGCTGTAACCTTTCACCAGTACCATACCATCATCATTGTTATGACCGTGTAGTAAGTTTGCACTCAGCAAGAGTCCACCAACTTGTTTCTTTTTCAGGATTGTTTTTGTCTATTCTGGGTCTTTTGTGTTTCCATGTGAATTTTGGGATAAACTAAGGGCTTAACAGTGCCCTAACTGGGAGAATTAGGGAGGTGTTGTTACCACCCCCCTAGAGGTGCACCCCCCTGCACCCGTAAGGTTTCCGTTGTTGCTACTGGCTCTTCATGTGGCCTCCTGTACCGTAATCCCATGCTTGGGGAGGGACCCTAGTGCAGCAGGTAAGGGTGGATGTCCACGCCCCCCCCCTTTTTAAATTGAAGTATAGTTGGTACACAAGGTTACATTAATTTTCAGTGGATAGCATATCGGATAAGTTGATACATGATGCTGTGCTCACTACCAGTGTCCAAGACTATTATAGTATCGTTGATCATACTCCTTGTGCCGTATCTTAATTTACCCCTATGATTTATTCGTTCCTTAACTGGAAGCCTCTATCCCCCACTCCCCTTCACCCATTCTGCTCCTCTACCCAACCCCCCTACCCTCTGGCAACCATCAGTTCTATGTATTTATGGGTCTGTTTCTGCCTTTTCTTTTTCTGTTTATTTGTTGAGTTTTTTAGATTCTACATATAAGTGAAATCATGTAGTGTTTGTCTTTCTCTGTCTTATTTTATTTAGCATAATACTCTCAAGGTCCATCCATGTTATTGCAAATGGCAAGATTTCATTCTTTTTTGTGGCTGAGTGATATTCCTCTGTGTGTGTGTGTGTGTGTGTGTGTGTGTGTGTGTGTGTGTGTGTGTATCACGTTTTCGTTATCCATTCTTCTATGGGTAGACCCTTGGGTTACTTTCATAGTTTGGCCATTGTAAATAATTTCTCAGTAAGCATAGGGGTGCATATATCTTTACCACTTGTGTTTTCATTTGCTTTGGGTAAATACCCAGTAGTGAAATTATTGGGTCATATGGTAATTCTACTTTTAATTTTTGACACACCTCCATACTGTTTTCTAGAGTGGCTGCACCAGTTTGCACTTCCAGCCAACAGTACAAAAGGGTCCCCCTTTCTCTGCATCCTCACCAACATCTGTTGTTTCCTGAGTTAATTTTAGCCATTCTGACAGGTGTGAGGTGGTATCTCATTGTAGTTTTGATTTGTATTTCCCTTATGATGAGTGATGTTGAACATCTTCTTATGCTTATGTGTCTGTTAGCCATCTGGATGTCTTCTTTGGGGAAGTGCCTAATCAGATCCTCTGCCCATTTTTTAATTGGGTTGTTTGTTAGTTTGTTTTGGTGATGAGTTGTATAAGTTATTTATGTATTTTAGATATTAACTGCTTATCAGATGTATTATTTGCAAATATCTTTTTTCCATTCAGTAGGTTATCTGTTTGTATTATCAGTGATTTTCTTTGGTGTGCAGAAGCTTTTTATTTTATGAAAATAAAAAATGAAACAGTTTGTTTTTCACTTTTGTTTCCGTTGCTTAAAGAGACATATCCACAAATATGTTACTAAAGCCAATGTCTAGGTGATTACTGTGTGTGTTTTCTTTCAGGAGTTTTATGCATTCATGTCTCACATCTAATCCATTAATCCATTTTGAGCTTATTTTTGTGTAAAGTGTAAGAAAGGGTCCTATTTTATTCTTTTGCATGAGGCTGTCCAATTTTCCCAACACCATTTGTTGAAGATACTGTCTTTTCCCCATTGCATATTCTTGTGTCCTTCATCGTAGATTAATTGACCTATAAGTGTGGGTATATTTCTGGGCTCTCTATTCTGTTCCTTTGATTTGTGTGTCTGTTTTAGTGCCAATACCATACTGTTGTGATCACTGTCACTTTGTAGTATATCCTGAAATCTGGGATTGTGATAACTCCAGCTTGGGTCTTATTTCTCTAGATCACTTTGGCTATTTGAGGTCTTTTGTTGTTCCATACAAATTTTAGCATTATTTGTTCTAATTCTGTGAAAAATGCTCTTGGTGTTTTGATAGAGATTGTATTAAATTTGTAAATTGCTTTGGGTAGTATGGATGTTTTAACAATATTAATTCTTCCAGTCCGTGAGCATGGTATATATTTCCATTTCTTTGTGTCATCTTTAATTTCTTTCATCAATGTCTTAATAGTTTTCAGAGTACAAGTCTTCCACCTCTTTGGTTAAATTTATTCCTAAGGTATTTTATTATTTTTGGTACATCTGTAAATGAGATTCTTTTTTCCTCAATTTCTCTTTCTGCTACTTCGTTATGGCTATTCATACTCTTGAACTACTTCTTGCTTCAGTTTTGGAAGGTTGTGGTTTTTGAGTGTTTTGTCTGTTTCATAAAAGTCCAATTTATTGGTGTGAAGTTGGGTATGGTATCCCCTAGGAGCCTTTCCAGGGCTAAAGGCTCTATGGTGATGCCTCCATCACTCCTGATGTTGGTGATATGCATTTTCTTTGTTTTATTTTGGATCATTTTTTGTAAGGGTTTTCTTTTTTTTTTTTTTTTAATTATTTCAAAGAACCAACTTTTGGCTTTTTTAATATTTTCTTTTTTTCTGTTTTCAATTTCATTGATTTCTGCTTTTCCTTTATTCTACTTACTTTGGGTTCAATTTATAACTTTTTGAGACAGAAGCTTAAATCGCTGATTTTAAATCCTTCTAAGAAGTTTTCCAACATCCACTGAAAGCTATAAATTTTCCTCATGACTGTTCCACTTGCACCCTGCCATTTTTTGCATATTGGTTTGTTTCACTCACTTCAGATTTTTTTGATTCCCTTTATTTAGAATCGTATTTAATTTCCAGATATTTGAGGATTTTCTATTAGCCTTTTGTCATTAATTTCAAATGTCATTTGTTTGAGGACAGAAGATATGTTCTGTATGATTTCAATACTTGAAATTTATTGAGATGTGTTACATTTTTTTAATGTTCTGAATACACTTTAAAGAGTGTATTCAGCAGACAGATGTTGGTTCCATAAATATCAATCAAGTTGAGTTGTTTAAATAGTGTTTATATTCTTACTAATTGTTTTTGTCTTGCTATATTACGGAGATAAATTTGTTAAAACCTACAACTGTGGTTGTCTATTTCTTCTTTTAGTTTTGTCAGTTTTTGCTTAATGAATTTTGAAATTTTGTCAGACATACTTGTTTAGTATTCAGTCTTTTTGTTGGATTGGTAGATTGTTGATGGATTATTATGCATTGTCTGTCTTTATCCTTGGTAACATCCTTGTCTTAAGGTTTACTACTGGCACGATGCATCTTTTTACCAATACCTTTGCTTTTGACGTGTCTGTGCCCTTATATTTCACAGTCTCTTGTAAACAAGATATAGCTGTGTCTTGTTTTTGTTTTTGAATCCAGGCTGACAATCTGCCTTTAAATTAGAGGATTTGGTCTATTTACATTTAATATAATTACTAATATGACTATATTTAAGTCTGCCACCTTGATTATTTTCTATTTTTTCCATTTGATCTTTGTTCCTTTGCTTTTCCTTTCCTGCTTCTATTTTTTTTTTCGTCACAAGATAGATCTTGTGGTGTTATTAGTGGTTATTTTACAGCTGTACCGTCTGATATGGTAGGCACTAGCCACATGTAATTAAGTTTAAAATTCAGTCCTGCATTAGGAGCCACACTGTAGATGCCCAGTAACCACATGTGCCTATTACCATATTGGACAGACAGATTACTGCAGAAATTTCCATCCGATGGCTCTCTATAGATTCAGATCAGGATTTATTTGGAGTCAGAATCACCCAGGGTCAAACGTGAAAAGAGCAACATTTTTCAGAAGACGTGTGTTTCTTTTCCTTTTTATTTTTATTTTAAAAAATTGTTTTTAAGTTTATTTATTTATTTGTAGAGAGAGACAGAGAGTGCCAGCAGGGGTGAATCAGAGAGAGGGAGAGAGAGAATCCCAAGCAGACTCTGCGCCGTCAGCACTGAGCTTGACTGGGGCTCAAACTCACAAACTGCGAGATCATGATCTGAACCAAAATCAGGAGTCAGACACTTAGCTGACTGAGCCACCCAGGCACCCCAAAAGACATGTGTTTCTATTGTGGGCTTATTACTGATAGCTTTGTGTCTGTAGACAGAAGAGATATGCTCTTGGCCTCGGTTTTCTTTTCTAAAGCACGGGGTAGTAATTCCTGCTCTTCTGCTTCATGGAGTGCTTGGGTAAAATGTAGCCCTGTAAAATGGCTAAGTGCTGTGTGAAGGCTAAAGCAGTCTTCAAGAAAACGCACTGAAACCCTGTTGACTGTTCTGTGTTTTGTTTGGTCTTTTAGGTTGCTGACAGAGCTGGAGTCACCTTCCTGGTGGCCCTTTAGCTCCAAGCTTTGGAAAATGCCATCAGAAACAAAGCTTAAGGGAGACGCTTCAACGGCTAGTCCCAAAACTCTTGGGAAGGAAGGGGTAGTGGTCAGAATTCCTGCTGTTGTCTCCCAGAGAACAGCATCCCATGTCAAACCAGGGAGTCTCACTGTCCTAGTGTCTGGACTGGAAATCCATGATTCGAGTTCTGCGCTCATGCACAGGTTCGAAAGAGAAGACGTGGATGACATTAAGGTTCACACGCCCTATGAGATCAGCATCCGCCAGCGGTTCATTGGGAAGCCTGACATAGCCTATCACTTGATATCTGCCAGGATGCCAGAGGCCATCCCCGTTTTGGAGGTGCAGTTCAGCAAAAAGATGGAGGTGTTAGGAGATGCCCTGACACCCAGCAGCACCAAAACCTCCTCCCCAGCAGAGAAGGGCTGCTCCATGTGGCACACAGGTGAGTGACTGCTGGTGCAGGCCCTGCACAAGTCTCCAGAATCATGGTCAAATGCAGCATGCCTGTGGCACATCCATAATTTGAGGCATCGCTTGGAGCAGCTGCTGGTTTCCAGGCACCAGCAACTGTGCATTTGTTAGCAGGTGAGAACAACTTCGGGCCTCTTTCCTTAGTTCCTGCCACCTCGAAGTGGGCAAGTCCCAGACTCAGGTATACCACACACTCAAATGGGAGCCAGGCAGGTTTCTCCAGAGTCTGCTTTCTATCCAGAACAGAGGAGGGCTCCAGGGTAGGTGTTTTCACCTCTTTCCTCTGTGGGACTTAATTGACACTAGCATGCCGGCTCTGCACCCCCGACCTGGGCCCATTCCAGGAATGTGTCTGGGAATCAGAATCCTGGACAACCATGCAGATACATTTTGTGGGTTTGTAGGCCTTGGCAAGGGCCCATGGAGTCCTCCCGCGTGTCTCCATGGAGAGCGTGGGGCTGGATGTATGCCTTTGGACAGCCTGGGACCACCGGACTCCTCAGGCTCACCTTCCTGATGGGTGTCAGTAACATCTCGGTCACGTCTTTAGTCTTTTTTTTCTTTTTAAAAAATTTTTTTACATTTATTTATTTTCTTTCTCTTTTTTTTTCAATATGAAATTTATTGTCAAATTGGTTTCTATACAACACCCAGTGCTTATCCCAACAGGTGCCCTCCTCAATGCCCATCACCCACTTTCCCCACCCTCCCACTCCCATCAACCCTTAGTTTATTCTCAGTTTTTAAGAGTCTCTTATGGTTTGGCTCCCTCCCTCTCTAACTTTTTTTTTTCCTTCCCCTTCCCCATGGTCTTCTGTTAAGTTTCTCAGGATCCACATAAGAGTGAAAACATATGGTATCAGTCTTTTTCTCTATGACTTATTTCACTTAGCATAACACTCTCCAGTTCCATTCACATTGCTACAAAAGGCCATATTTCATTCTTCCTCATTGCCAAGTAGTATTCCATTGTGTATATACCACAATTTCTTTATGCATTCATCAGTTGATGGACATTTAGGCTCTTTCCATAATTTGGCTGTTGAAAATGCTGCTATAAACATTGGGGTACCAGTGCCCCTATGCATCAGCACTCCTGTATCCCTTGGGTAAATTCCTAGCAGTGCTATTGCTGGATCATTGGGTAGATCTATTTTTAATTTTTTTTTTCAGTATGTGAAGTTTATTGTCAAATTGGTTTCCATACAACACCCAGTGCTCATCCCAAAAGGTGCCCTCCTCAATACCCATCACCCACTCTCCCCTCCCTCCCACCCCCCATCAACCCTCAGTTTGTTCTCAGTTTTTAAGAGTCTCTTATGCTTTGGCTGTCTTCCACTATAACCTCTTTTTTTTTTTCTTCCCCTCCCCCATGGGTTTCTGTTAAGTTTCTCAGGATCCACATAAGAATGAAACCATATGGTATCTGTCTTTGTCTGTGTGGCTTATTTCACTTAGCATAACACTCTCCAGTTCCATCCATGTTGCTACAAAGGGCCATATTTCATTCTTTCTCATTGCCACGTAGTACTCCATTATGTATATAAACCACAATTTCTTTATCCATTACTCATCAGTATTTTTAATTTTTTGAGGAACCTCCATACTGTTTTCCAGAGTGGCTGCACCAGTTTATATTCCCACCAACAGTGCAAGAGGGTTCCCGTTTCTCCACATCCCCTCCAGCATCTATAACTCCTGATTTGTTCATTTTAGCCACTCTGACTGGCGTGAGGTGGTATCTCAGTGTGGTTTTGATTTGTATTTCCCTGATGAGAAGTGACATTGAGCATTTTTTCATGTGTCTTTTGGTCATCTTGATGGCTTTTTTGGAAAAGTGTCTATTCATGTCTTCTGCCCGTTTCTTCACTGGATTATTTGTTTTGCAGGTGTGGAGTTTGGTGAGTTCTTTATAGATTTTGGATACTAGCCCTTTGTCTGATATGTGATTTGCAACTATCTTTTCCCATTCCATAGGTTGCCTTTTAATTTTGTTGATTGTTTCCTTTGCAGTGCAGAAGCTATTTATCTGGATGTGGTCCCAATAGTTCATTTTTGCTTTTAATTCCGTTGCCTTTGGAGATGTGTCAAGTAAGAAATTGCTGCGGCTGAAGTCAGAGAGGTTTTATCCTGCTTTCTCCTCTAGGGCTTTGATGGTTTCCTGTCTCACATTCAGGTCCTGTATCCATTTTGAGTTTATTTTTGTGAATGGTGTAAGAAAGTGGTCTAGTTTCATCCTTCTGCATGTTGCTGTCCAGTTCTCCCAGCACCATTTCTTAAAGACACTGTCTTTGTTGCATTGGATATTCTTTCCTGTTTTGCCAAAGATTAGTTGGCCATCCTTTTGTGGGTCCAATTCTGGAGTCTCTATTCTATTCCATTGGTTATGTGTCTGTTTTTGTACCAATACCATGCTGTCTTGATGATGACAGCTTTGTAGTAGAAGCTGAAGTCTGGGATTGTGATGCCTCCCGCTTTGGTCTTCTTCTTCAGTATTACTTAGGCTATTCGGGATCTTTTGTGGTCCCATACAAATTTTAGGATTGCTTGTTCTAGCTTCTGGAAGAATGCTGGTGCAATTTTGATTGGGATTGCATTGAATGTGTGGATTGCTTTGGTAGTGTTGCCATTTTAACAATATTTATTCTTCCAATCCATGATCATGGAAGGTTTTTCCATTTCTTTGTATCTTCTTCAATTTCCTTCATAAGCTTTCTATAGTTTTCAGCATACAGATTTTTAACATCTTTGGTTAGGGTTTATTCCTAGGTATTTTGTGATTCTTGGTGCAATTGTGAATGGGATTAGTTTCTTTATTTGTCTTTCTGTTGCTTCATTATTAGTGGATAAGAATGCAACTGATTTCTGTACATTACTTTTGTATCCTGCGACTTTGCTGAATTCATGTTATCAGTTCTAGCAGCCTTTTGGTGGAGTCTGTTGGGTTTTCCATGTACAGTATCATGTCATCTGCAAAAAGTGAAAGCTTAACTTCATCGTTGCCAATTTTGATGCCTTTGATTTCATTTTGTTGTCTGATTGCTGATGCTAGAACTTCCAACACTATGTTAAACAACAGCGGTGACAGTGGACATCCCTGTCGTGTTCCTGATCTCAGGGGGAAAGCTCTCAGTTTTCCCCATTGAGGATGATATTAGCTGTGGGCTTTTCATAAATGGCTTTTATGATGTTTAAATATGTTCCTTCTATCCTGACTTTCTCGAGGGTTTTTATTAAGAAAGGATGCTGAATTTTGTCAAATGCTTTTTCTGCATTAATTGACAGGATCATATGGTTCTTATCTTTTCTTTTATTAATGTGATGTATCACATTGATTGATTTGCAAATGTTGAACCAGCCCTGCAGCCCAGTAATCACAAACATAAGCAACCTTATTGAGAATGTGGTAATTGCAGGGGACTTTAATACCCCACTTACAGCAATGGATAAATCATCTAGACACAGGATCAATAAAGAAACAAGGGCCCTGATTGATACATTGGATCAGATGAACTTCACAGATATATTTAGAACTCTGCATCCCAAAGGATCAGAATATACTTTCTTCTCAAGTGCACATGGAACATTCTCCAAGATAGATCACATACTGGGTCACAAAACAGCCCTTCATAAGTATAAAAGAATTGAGATCACACCATGCACACTTTCAGACCACAATGCTATGAAACTTGAAATCAACCACAGGAAAAAGTCTAGAAAACCTCCAAAAGCATGGAGGTTAAAAACACCCTACTAAAGAATGAATGGGTCAACCAGGCAATTAGAGAAGAAATTTAAAAATATATGGAAACAAATGAAAATGAAAATACAACAATCCAAACACTTTGGGAAACAGTGAAGGCAGTCTTGAGAGGAAAATACATTGCAATGCAGGCCTATCCCAAACGCTTTGGGAAACAGTGAAGGCAGTCTTGAGAGGAAAATACATTGCAATGCAGGCCTATCTCAAGAAAGAAGAAAAATCCCCAATACAAAATCTAACAGCACACCTAAAGGAAATAGAAGCAGAGTAGCAAATACACCCCAAACCCAGAAGAAGAAGAGAAATAATAAAGATCAGAGCAGAAATAAACAATATAGAATCTAAAAAAACCTGTAGAGCAGATCAATGAAACCAAGAGTTGGTTTTTTTGAAAAAAGAAACAAAATTGATAAACCTCTAGCCAGGCTTCTCAAAAAGAAAAGGGAGAGGACCCAAACAGATAAAATCATGGGGCAGCCTGGGTGGCTCAGTCGGTTAAGCGGCTGACTTTGGCTCAGGTCATGATCTCACAGTCCGTGAGTTCGAGCCCTGTGTCGGGACCTGTGCTGACAGCTCAGAGCCTGGAGCCTGTTTCAGATTTTATGTCTCCCTCTCTCTCTGCCCCTCCCCTCTTCATGCTGTGTCTCCGTCTCAAAAATAAATAAACGTTAAAAAAAATTGGATAAAATCATGAATGAAAATGGAATTATTAACCAATCCCTCAGAAATACAAGCAATTATCGGGGAATACTATGAAAATTATATGCCAACATACTGGACAACCTGGAAGAAATAGACAAATTCCTAAGCACCCACACACTTCCAAAACTCAAACAGGAAGAAATAGAAAACTTGAACAGACCCATAACCAGCGAAGAAATTGAATCAGTTATCAAAAATCTTCCAACAAGTAAGAATCCAGGACCAGATGGTTTCCCTGTGGAATTCTACCAGACTTTTAAAGCAGAGATAATACCTATCCTTCTCAAGCTGTTCAAAAAAATAGAAAGGAAGGAAAACTTCCAGACTCATTCTATGAAGCCAGCATTACTTTGATTTCCAAACCAGAGACCCAGCAAAAAAAGAACTAAAGGCCAATATCCCTGATGAATATGGATGCAAAAATTCTCAACAAGATACTAGCAAATTGAATTCAACAGCATATAAAAAGAATTACTCACCATGATCAAGTGGGATACATTTATTTATTTTTGAGAGACAGAGCCTGAGCAGGGGCGGGGCAGAGAGAGGGAGACACAGAATCAGAAGCAGGCTCCAGACTCTGAGCTGTCAGCACAGAGCTGGACGCGGGGCTTGAACTCACAAATCGTGAGATCATGACCCTAGCTGAAGTTGGATGCCTAACCGACTAAGCCACCCAGTCGCCCCATGTCTTTAGTCTGTATTTTTGTCTCTGTGAATGATTGTGAGAAGGCGTGTCTCACACCTTTTATTTGTTTTGTGGCCTCACAGGTTTGTCTCTGTGGACTGCCTATCCCGTTTGTTTTTCTACCGTGCTGTTTCTTCATTTGATCTGTAGTAGCACCTTATTTTTTGTAGATATGTATCCCTTGTTGACTTCAGGGGCTACCAGTACCTCTCCCAGATGGTCATTCTCCACCACAGAAATGTTTAATGTTGCTGTGGTCACATCCACCATGTTTCCCCTTCAGTTTGTTTTTGAGTCCAGCTTAAGAAATCCCAGAGTCATAAAGTATCGTATTTTCTAATACTGGTGTTATATGTGATCTTACTTCTATATTATAGCAATTTTTCTGACAGGCCAGTAGTCCTTCCTTATTAACTTTGATTGCCAGGTGTCTGTTAAAGTGAGAGACATGTTTTTACTGTCCTGGTTTCTTTTTTCTCTGAAGTGATTGATTTCAGTGCTAATGTATAACCAATTTCCCTAACACATGAATATTGTGATGTTATTCTAGATGGAAGTTTCAAGAAGAAATGTGCTTAAAAATAGACCTGGTCCCATAAATACCAAGACATTGGGAATGTTAATGTAAAAACTTAATTTAAAAAACGTATTTTTTTGGTGCGCCTAGGTGGCTCAGTTGGTTGAGCATCCAACTTCAGCTCAGGTCGTGATCCTGTGGCTCATGGGTTCGAGTCCCATGTCAGACTTTCTGCTGGCAGAGCCTGGATCCTATGTCAGATTCTGTGTCTCCCTCTCTCTCTGCTCCTCCCTTGCTCGCATGTGTGCCATCTCTCTCAAATAACAATAAAACATTTAAAAAAAAAAACATATTTTCTTGGTGCTCCCAGATTTTTCTTTGGCCCCTCTCTCAAGGCCAGACTTAGAAGCCCATGACAGGGCCAAGGAGGGTAAGCAGTACAAGCCAGCATAAGACCCTGACCCAAGGGGCCTGGGCAGTGAGGGGAGACCAAGGACATGGTGCTGGGCACCCACAGCCCTTGTCCTCGTGGGGCTCCACCACATTCATGGTTCGTGGGCTTTCTGTTAGAGCTGGCATCTTCAGAGACAGGACATGGCACAGGGGCCAGAGCCCTGCGGCTAGGGTTTGGATCAGGAAGGGCACCAGCCAGGGCTGCTGACCACGGGCCAGACGTCTTCCTCCTCAGGGAAGCCACAGTCACCTACCGTCAGCCATGTCCGCACACACCTCCCGAACAAGGTCCAGATTCGGGTTGGATTGAGTGATGGGGCCTGTGTTCGTGGAGTGAGTGGAGCCATATCAGGATGACACATGAGTTTTCACCTCAGGACTAACATCAGCCTGTGCAGATCAAGACGTGGAGTCCTCCCTTGGGGAGGCCACCCTGCCTGCCTGTGAGCTTCTGCAGGTGGTGAGGAGGGAGCTGGGGAAGGAGCTACAGGCCCCGGTTGTGAGCAGAGTGGTGTGTCTGACTTGCTGTGTGTCTCTGTTGTTGGCTGCCGCACCTGAGGTGGAGACCATGGCTGGACATCTCCAGCTGCTGTTGTGATAGAGCCTGTGGCCAGAAGGTGGCAGTGTAGTCACAGGACCCAGAGGAACTTCCCGGAGACCTCTGCAATCCTGTGCAGTGTAGGTGGCCCAGCCAGCGGCCCAGCTGGCCCAAGGTGTCTCCAGGGGCTTCGGGAGCCCGGACGACACAGGTGGGCAGTGTCCACCTTGGGGGAAAGCAGCGGAAAAACTGCTGTGTTTGCCTAGCTTCCAGCTTGGGGACAAGCTGCAAGGAGGGTACAGAGTCCCCGTGTCTCAGACACTGATTCCCCTGACGAAACAATGCTCACACACTGTCGCTCTCCCAAGTCCGCGTTTTGTCCACATTCCCTCATGCCTGCTGTCCCCAACCGTGTGTGGTGTCCCATGGGATGTGTCTGTGTGGAGGTTGGCACGTTGTCTTATGTTGTCTCATGATCTTGGGCTGACAGGTTTCAGGAGGACTTCAGAGCAAGGCCCATGCATAGTGTTTTACAGAGTTTTGGGTACTTACTTTCATCTTTGCCAACTGGTCACCTTCTCTGACTGCCTATTTAAGAGGCCCTGGTCACCTGCTCACTCACCAAATGGAGATCTTACCCAGCGCCTGCCCTCAGTGCCCCCTGGTTGGCTGTCCTGCTTCCACACTGGGACATGTACTCCGGACCAGACCTTAATGACCGCATCTCCAGCACCCAGGATGGGCCCGGGTGTCTAGCAGTACACACATCTATGTGACAGTAATGTCCCTGTGCAGGATCGCTGATTTAAGACTCTGGCTCCAGGTGGTAGAGTCCTGATCCCAGGGCGCAGGGACCACAGTGACCACAGACAGACCCTCACCCGTGTGGTCTCTAGGCCACGGGAACCATGCTACCACATATACCCTCCCTGTGTGGTCACTAGGACACAGGTACTCCCTGACCCCAGTGGACCCCCTGGAAGCTGTGTGGCTCTGACCCACTTGATCCCCTCCAAGGACCCATGGGTCCAAGCTGTGTGCTCTATAGTTTTGCACGTTTGCAGAGTACGGTGTTGTGGTTGTAGTTAGTGGAGACTGCTGTTTCCCTCGTTTCCACTCTCTGTCCTGTGCTTCCTGCGTAAGCAGGGGAGGGAGCATCCTCTGATGTTCTCTGGGCCCATCCCTCAGCCATCGTTGAGGTGTTGGGGTCCCAGGGACAAGGAGAATGACCTCTGGAGGCTCTGCTCTGCTCCCAGGTGCAGCTGCTGGGCCTTGCTCTGGGCACACAGTGAGGCTAGGTGTGCGTCCACAGCTGCCCCTCCCAGCCCAGTCGTTGTTCCTAGAAAGTGAAATCATCCGTACATTCCCTTGTACCTTGAACGATTTGTGCTGATTCTGTTTAACTGAGATAATTAATGACTTCAGAGACAGAAACTATTTTGTACTGAAATTGATTTTTCTTCGGAGATATTTCAGAGCATTGAAGTCACTGAGTCAGTGACTCAGGTCTCAGTACAGAGCATGGGGGTGCTAAGCTCTGTGTGGATCCTGCTGACCCATAGCTCTTCATGAAAAATAGCCCTGACTTAGTATATTCCAGGAAGAAAAATTCTGTTTTGGCTTTCTGGTTAAGTAAAAACCCCTTTTGTTACACATTCAGAAGAGGTCAGCAAGCCCTCCAGAATACAGCTGCAGGTGTGTGAGCAGCAGTGGAGGCACACAGTGTTGGGCCCCGTGGGCTGCAGTCTTGGACACGCCGGCTGGAGAGGCCCAGCTGCAGAGTGCAGGGGCGGCACGGGACTGCCGGTGTGCAGGTGGAGTGATGCCGGGACAGGTGACGAGGGAAGGTGGTTGCTGCTGGCGTGGCCAAGGGGGGGGAACACGTCGGTGTGATGTGGGACGGGAGCCCTGGGGGACCGGGGAGTGGACACCGAGGAAGAAATTTGCCATAGAACTGCACTCACTGTGTTCCACTGATAACTCTTGTGACATCACGTGTGTCAGCTGGCTTTCTTTTAGGCCAATAACAGCTGTAGACCAGGTTTTCTGTTTTGGCCTCCATTCTTCCAGCCGGGCTCTGATGCTGCTTTTCTGTGGCCCACTTCAGAAAAGTGCTTTTCGTTATGTAACATTGTAGGTGGTGACATCTTTGATCACGTTAAGGCCAAACAGCACTGAATTGCAGCCTATGGAAAGTTCCTTGCTAATTAAAAGCCCTGAGGAAGTTGGAGGAGGATGGGGCTTTGGAGATTTTAGAACACAGGTTGTGAAAGCAATTTCATTGGTTGCAGTCAGCATTTATTTTATTAAAAATGTTTATTTATTTATTTTGAGAGAGAGAGAGAATCCCAGGTAGGCTCCACACTGTCAGTGCAGAGCCTGACATGTGGCTCAAACTCACAAACCACAAGATCATGACCTGAACTGAAATCAAGAGTTGGATGTTCAACCGACTGAGCCACCCAGGTGCCCCTGGCTTTTTTTTTTTTTTTTTTTTTTTAAAGAATGGAGTAGAAAACCTGATGTGTATGCATGGTTTTGTCTGGGAGGACATTTGGACCCCCTGGATGAGGGTGTGGTGTTCTCCATGGACCCACTATTCATGGGACACACACACAGTGTGCACACACCTGCACAGGGTCTCCTCCAGCAGAGGCCAGCCAAGACCCAGGGTCTTGCCTCCACGCAGCCCCCGCTCTGCCCACACATTCCTGAGTGCTCTCTGTGTGGCCTGGGCCCCTTTCCTCTGCGGGACCCTGAGAAACCTGTGTCTTGTCCTCACCCAGCCTGCACTTGTCCTGGACGAGGCCGTGCTTCCTTTGCTCCTCAGGGAGGATGACTGTGTAAGAGTTATGTGGAGAAACTCAAGTAGCAGGGGAGTCTGTGTATGTGTGGAGCTCGCCCCAGACCAGCATCCTTCTCCTTCCTTTCCTGACTGTGCGTTCATCCGGCTGCTATGATGACTGCTCACCACCTCTGGGGTGGCCCTTCTGTGCCTCCTGTCCCACAGAAGCCAGAGATGCTGGCATCCAAACAGCTGACTCTCATCCTGTGCACTTTCTGCTCTGCAGCTCCCTAATATAAACGTGGCTATGCCACATACCTGGATGCTTTGCATGATGGAGAAGGGCAGACCACAGACCCTGACCGATGCCCCAGGGCCGCAGATGGAGGTTGGTTGCACCCCACAGGAGGGCCTGTCTGCCCTTCCACTCCTCAGGAGTTCACCGGGCGCAGGTGTCGGGGGACGGGAGACACCCCTGAGCAGTGCCGGGCCACATGTAGCGCTCTGACTCACCCCCAGCTCGGCGCGGCTGCACACTCAGCTTTGCTTGGCCCAAGCTGCTGGCCATTTCCTGTGCTCTGGAGAACCACAGTGTTGTGTGGGGTAAGACTCGGTGCTGCAGTTTCCAGCAGGGGATTTCCTGGGCGTTTCACCAGGGGTCAGCACATGGTACATCTGATACTCCAAACGTATGGTCTTTTCCCCCAGACAAGGATAACGACCACTCGTGGATACAGGGCCTTTCTTCAGATGTTAGGCACAGAACCAGACCTTGACTCTCCAGTCAGAGCAAGGCTAAGGGAGCAGCGTGGACCTGGGGTGGGAGTGAGGCTCGGGCAGCCCCCACCCAGCCCAGCGTAGCAGAGCTCAGGGACAGGGCCCTGCCACACCCACCTCCCCAGCAGGCACAGAGGCTGTGGACCAGTGCGTGTGTGAGAGAGCCCTGACGGCCCTCGAGCCCTCAACATCAGTCCGTGTAAAGTTCTGAATGTTCTTGGGTCATTCGCACCTCCAGGAAGATGTCACGGCTGTTTGACTTTCCTTTCCAGCGTCTGGGCTGATGGACCGGGCCGTGCACCACGAGCCCTGCCCAGGCAGCCAGGACGGCCAGCCACTCCAGCTGCAGACGACCCAGCCGTTCATTTCCGAGGGGGACGCCCAGGAACTGAGACAGGTAATGTGCGCTCCCGGTGCCGTGGCGCCTGCAGACATCTCCCTGCTGGTGTACATGGGCCACCGTGCATCTTGCTCTCTGCAGATGCAGAGAGCAGAGAAAGAGTGGTGCTTGTTCTGGGTCCTTGCACTTGGTGACGTGCAGACATGCCAGTGGGCCTGTACACACACGGTCTGCCTGTGGCCGCTCCTGCCTGTTGTACATGTGCAGATATGTGCATACATGTGTACTGTGTTTGTGTGCACTGTGTGTGTGTGCTCTGCATGTGTCTGTATATGTGCATGTGCTTTGTGTGTGTCTGTGTGTGCCTGTACTGCGTGTGTGGTGTGTATGCATGTGTCTGTGTATGTCCGTGTGTGGGCTGTGTGTGCATATGCTGTGTGTGTGTCTGTGTATGTCCATGTGTGTACTCTGTGTGAATGTGCTGTGTGTCTGTAGGTCCATGTGTGTCTGTGTGTGCATGTGCTGTGTGTGTGCTGTGTGTGTATGTGTATGTCCACATGTGTGTGCATGTGTCTATGTATGTCCATGTGTGGGCTGTATGTGTGCATGTGCTGTGCATACGTCTGTGTGCATGTGCTGTATCTGTGTATGTCCACGTGTGTGTGCATGTGCTATCCATGCATCTGTGTGTATGGTGTATGTGCATGTGTCTGTGTATAGGCTGTGTGTGCATGTGCTGTGCATATGTCTGTGTATGTGTGTGTGTGCATGTGCTGTGCATGTGTTTGTATGTCCGTGTGTGTGCTCTGCGTGAGAGTGCTGTGTGTGTGTCTGT
>NW_026057577.1:5065364-5159576 GCF_023721935.1 Panthera uncia | reverse complement strand
ATATGTGTGCATGTGCTGTGCCGTGTGTATATGTCCGTGTGTGTGCTGTGTGTGCATGTGCTGTGTGTGTGTATGTCTGTGTATGTGTGCATGTACTCTGTGTGTATCTGCGTATGTCTGGGTGCATGTGCTTTGCATGTGGTGTGTGTACATTTGCTGTGCATGTGTCTGTGTATGTCTGCATGTGTGTGCATGTGCTGTGCACGTGTATATGTCTGTGTGTGTGTTGTGTGTTCATGTGCTGTGCATGTGTATGTGTACATCTGCTGTGCATGTATCTGTGTGTGTGCTGTGTGTGCATGTGCTGTGTGCATGTCTGTATGTCCGTGTGTGTGTGTATGTGTGTGTGCAGGTGCCCCACAGGGGTGTATACAACTGAGCATGCTCACTCACCCACATTTCTCTCAAGGGCTTGACACTGGATTCTTGCCTCTTTTTGTCCAGAAGTAGAACTTTAAACAATATTAGACGGAAATATTTTAATTTGTCTTCCTATGTTATTGCTGGACAATAGTGATTTAACTTTTTCCTTTTTAAGTAATTTTGAAGCAAATGCCTAGACACCATGCATGTGCACATTGTAGACATGTCAGCACATGTCTGTAGAACGTAAGAACTGGTAGAAACCCCCACACCCTGCCACGCTCACCTGGATTCACCAGACATCAGTCCTCGTGTTCAGGGAGGTGTGTGTGTGTTTGTGCCGCTCAGGACCCGCACGCGGCCCCACGCAGGACACTCAGCAAAGCGCCTGCGTGTGTACAGCTTCTCTCTGCCCTTCCCATTCGCTTCATGGTATATTTGTAGAGAAAACTTGGATTCCCTGGTTCATAGCTAGACACTTTGTCAGACTCAGGCTCTGCTTTGGAGAGGCTATTCCGTCAGTGGCACCTCACTCTTCCACCAGGGCACACAGGAAGACCGTTCGTCTTTTAAACCTGTTTTTAAAGAAGTCCTATTGATGCGTCTGCAGAGGCACAGTCTCCTTTAAGCTGGGCCATTTCCTCCTTGGAAAAAAGGCATTCATCTTTGCTGTGGGATATTTTAAATATGCATGAGCTGTCACTCTTTCCCCTGGTCTAACTTAGTCACTTTCAGTAATGACACATAGGAACGCTGCTTTCTAGCTGCAACCACAAATTCTGCAGGTTACTGACTGCTCCTTGTGACCCGCATATTGACTGCAGAACACGGCTTCAGGCCTTGAGAAACCCTCATCCTATAACAGACAAGTCCCCGTTCTCCTGAGAGAGGATGAGAGCACACAGGCCTCAGGCTGGGGTGATCGGGGACCCTCTCCCACCCTCCTATGAAGGCATCCCACTGTGTTGTGTTGAGGCCGAGGCAGGAGCGTGACTTTTTGATAGGAAGTGTAGGGATTTCATCTGTTGGTTCTGGTGGCGTCCATGTGGTTTGAAAGGCCCCTTCCAATTTCAAACCAGCAGTCTGTTCCCTCGGTGGTAGAGGTCAGGATGTGAGTAGGATGGGCTCCCGTGCCCTCCTTCCCCATGAGACACTGCGTCCCTGGGGTTAGTCCTGACCGTTGTCCACAGGTGACCAAGCCGTGAGTCAGGACACCAGTTGCAGGGCGGGGAAGCAATGACCCCTGGGTGGTGGGGCTGGGGAGCAGGGCTCTGCACCAGCCAGCTGCCTCCCCCCCTGCAGGGAGGGCCCAGCTCCACAGGACCTCGTCCTCTAGAGGTGAAACACATGTTTCATATTTAGACAAGAATTCTTAGCTGTAGTTGAAGCTCAAGCGAAAGTAGGAATGAGGTAAATTTCTGGGGAAAACAGAAATGTAAGACCCACCCCCCCAGCCCCCTCCCGTTCAGCTGTGGTTTCTGTGGCAGATGCCATTACAGTTGTTACGTGGAAAGCAGTTCGGATGCTGACAGAGACGACCGGCTGTGGTTTCCCCGGGGCCAGCGTGCTCAGCGCAGCGGGCCAGCTCTCACCACGGCGGCCACTGTCCACGGGGACTGGAAGAGGCACCGGATTCCCTGGACGGGTTTGGCAGAGCACCGTGAACCATGTCTCGCGTCTGATGCGCTGGCCTTTCCTGCCTTGGGACTGCGGCCTGTTTGTCAGGACAGCAGTGTCCGCTGCCTGCTGGATGCAGTTCTCCCCTCGCTGGGAGTTTTCTCCATCATGTCTTAACCCCCACTGCCCTGTCTGCTCCTGATCTAGCTTTCCCCGCTGACCGTGGTACAGGGACCGCAGCCTGACATGTAGCCACAGACGTGGCAAAGGAGGGTTCACCAGATGCTCCTGCCCTTCCTATAACGGGGTGCAGGGTGAGGACCTGGCCTGTGAGCTCACGGTCCCCATTCTGGGGGCGGGGGTGAGGACCCGGGCTGTGAGGTCACGGTCCCCGTACTGGTACTGCGGGGTGATGAGGACCCGGGCTATGAGGTCATAGTCCCCTTTCTGAGGGTGCGGGGGGAGGACCCAGGCTGTGAGCTCACGGTCCCCGTTCTGTGGGTGCAGGGTGAAGACCTGGGCTGTGAGGTCACGGTCCCCGTATTGGGAGTGTGGGGTGATGAGGACCCGAGCTGTGAGCACACGGTCCCCTTTCTGGGGGTACAGGGTGAGGACCCGGGCTGTGAGCTCATGGTCCCCATTCTGAGGGTGTGGGGTGAGGACCCAGGCTGTAAGGTCTCGGTCCCCATTCTGGGGGTGCGGGGTGAGGACCCGGGCTGTGAGGTCACAGTCCCCATACTGGGGGTGAGGGGTGAGAACCCAGGCTGTGAGGTCACGGTCCCCATACTGGGGGTGAGGGGTGAGGACCCGGGCTGTGAGGTCACAGTCCCCATACTGGGGATGCGGGGTGAGGACCCAGACTGTGAGGTCACGGCCCCTGTTCTAGGGGTGTGGGGTGAGGACCCGGGCTGTGAGGTCACGGTTCCCGTTCTCAAGGTGCAGGGTGAGGACCCGGGCTGTGAGGTCATGGTCCCCATACTGGGGGTGAGGGTGAGGACCCGGGCTGTGAGGTCATGGTCCCCGTACTGGGGGTGCAGGGTGAGGACCTGGGCTGTGAGCTCATAGTCCCCTTTCTGGGGGCGTGGGGTGAGGACCCAGGCTGTGAGGTCTTGGTCCCCATTCTGGGGGTACAGGGTGAGGACTCGGGATATGAGATCCCGGTGAGATCATGGAGGGGCATTGGCGCAGGCAGGCAGGCAGGCACCTTGCTGGACTGGGCTCTGCTCGGGGACGGGAACTGCTGGTGTCCTTCTTGCTGGCCAGGAGGCTGGATTCAGTGCCCTGAGCTGTTTGGAGTGACTGCTGATGTTTGAGCAGTGGGTGCTGAACTCATTTCAGGTTTCTACCCTTCCCCCCTGCCCATTCTCTTACTGTCCTGTATCTTCCCCTGAACCTTCCAAGTCATTTTCATCACTTATGGGAAAAGCAGTGCTGCTTTGTGGGGTACGGGAGGTTACAGTGCCACTCGTATTTATGGTTTTGATGCCAGTCCAGATACTACTGGTGAGTTAGGCCCCTCTTTTCAGTATCTGTTACTTTGTAAGTTATTAAAAATGCCCCGACATCATGTCCTGTGTCACTTGTGTGAAACCTAAGAAGAGCCTTGGAAACCTCTGACATCCCTGACCGTCGACATCTCAGTGAGAAGACAGGTGTCCTGGGATGGGCCCTGCACTGGGAACTAGGGTCCTAGCTCTGGCCCGCCTGCTGCGGCTTCATGCCCTCCCTCCTATGCTGCCCCCTGAAATCGCTGGCCATGGTGATTGGCCCCAGGGCATCGCCAGGACGCAGCTGGGCTTTGAGGAGGGGCAGCTCCCTTGCAGTCTGGGTGGTTGGGAACGCATTGTGCCCCTTCCACTGCCCCAGAGACGTGGATGGGGAGGCAGTGCCGCAGACAGATTCTAGAATGTGCCAGCCCCAACTAGAGCAGCTGCTGGGCTGCTTGGAGGGAGGAGTGCTAGAGACAGGAGCTCAGGGAGGGAGGAGCATGGTTGTGGGGGTGGGGGGAAAGGGGAGTAGCATGGGAGAGAGGAGCTTGAGGAAGGAGCTCAGGGGCAGGAGCAGAGGTGAGGGGGCGGAGCGCAGGACAGGGGACGGCAGGAGTGGGTAGGGTCAGGAGCAGGTATTGGGGAACAGGAGCAGGGGCTATAGAGCCTGGGTTGAGGGCAGGAGCAGGAGTGAGGGGGGCAGGAGCTGTCGGGGAGCAGGGTGGAGTGTGGAGTGGGGTGGGGTGGGGAGGACAGGAGGTGGGGGGAGCAGGGTGGAGCGTGGGGTGGGGTTGGGAGGGCAGGAGCAATTACGAGGGAGGGTAGGAGCTGGAGGGGCAGGGTGGAGCGGGGGCTGGGGTGGGGTGGGCAGGGCAGGAGCAGGGGGAGCCGGGCAGGAGTGTATGCTTTCCTCTTGCCTCAACTCCAAGGGAACCCCACACCTTAAAGTTGCAGACATTTCAGGATGGCGCGCCTTGGCACTTTACCCCGTGTGTGCTGTTGTAGTGAACACTCATCATGTAAGTGTGCGGTTGTGTCCAAGTCCCGTACAGCGTCAGCTCCCGGCCGTGGCCCTCCTGTGCTGCTCCTTGAGGTCACCTGCTCTGGGAACCTCCTTCGGGTGCAGTCACCTGTGTGTCCATCCACGCTAGGCTTTCCTCGCTGCGCACCGAGCTTTCCGGCTGATGGTCTTGAAGCACCTGCACTTTCCTTTCTGCAGCCAAGTACACAGTGTGTGGATGGCCCACGTGTGTGCATTCACTGTGTCTGTATGTCTGGGCCCCACTGCCACTCCCAGGTCCCAGGGTCACTCCCCCTGTAGTATTTTCCACACACTCCTCCCCACGCTGGTGTGGGGAGCTGTGAGTCCTCCTGCCTCAGTCTCCTTCTCTAGGGTTGCTTTGGCCCTGAAGGGCTCGTTGCAATTCCAGACAGATTGGAGGAGGGATTGGAGATTCCTCCTCCTTCTGGGGAGGAAGAAAGGCTTCTGGAAATTTGACACGGATTGTGGTGAATGTGTAGGTCACTTTGGGACGCATCGCCATCTTGCAGCCCAGGAACACGGACACACTTCCCTAGTTAGGTCTTGAACATGTCTCCGTGTGGGATGCAGGTCTTAGGCCTTTACCTCTATTTTCTTGCATTCTGGGGTGAGTCCTACTTGGATCCCATGGTGACCTGATGGTGGGCTGGTGCCCAGAGCCCCCCCTAGTCCTGGGCGGCATTCCGTGTGCCTGCCCTGCCTGGACCCTGAGTTGGACAGGCCGGTCGGCCCACTTTGAGGACTGAGGGATCCCTGAACGCAGCTGCCCGTGTCTCACTGTTGGGATAGGATCCTAGTGAGTCCACTTCTCCACCCGCTGCACAGGGAGGCGGTCTTGAGGAGGGGCCTCCCTAGAAGAGAACCCTGTGCTGCTGTCCACAGACAGCCCTCAGGGCCTCGAGGAATGCAGCAGAACGGACGAGGTGGGACATGGGGGTGGTCTATGAGTGCTGAATGTGACAGATCGTAGCCTAGAATGTTCTTTACAGCCTCCAGAGCTTTGGCTGTGCTGGAGGCCAGTGTTTCCCTCTTTACCTTCTCTATAGCATATTAATGGCCCCAACTGGAAGAACTATTTGGACTTGCAGACAGCTTGATTTATCCCAGCTCTGTTCTTAAATGGTTACTAATTTCTCACTGCAAGAAAATTCACAGTTTTTCAGTGAGTCAGCTTAATAACAAGATCAGGGCAGACAGTCTCACTAATACTAAACTCACTTTAGGTACTTAATATTGATGTAGTGGTACTCTGAATCCTGGGGTTTTATCATGAGGCAGAACAAGGCATTTTCTTCTTCAGACGGTGAGTTAGCACATTGCAGATGTTGTGCACACGTGAAGGTCCATCCTTCTGTGCTCTGTGTCCCTCCCCTGCCACAGTGACGTGGTCGGAGCCGGAGGCTGGACAACCAGGGCCCTGGAGGCTCACAGCAGAGCTGGGCCTCTGCCTCCTCCCTCTGATTCTCACACCTTGACAGCTTGTGGTAAGGAGCTTACATTGAAACACACATGTTTATAAGTGGACCTTCCTTGCTGGATGAGCTGCTTTTCCATCATTTATTATAAACAGAATGAAAGTGTCATCTGTGCCACTATCTCGCGGTCTGTGGTGTCGGGAGGTACAGGCCATCCTGGCATATGGCCAGTACAGAGAGAGCACAGTAACTTCTCTGCCCTGGGGACCACGTGGCGCCACCCGCTGCTGGCCCGAGCCATCCAGGCATCTCTCCTGGTTGTTGAAGCTGCCGAGTGGGCCCAGTGCCCTGCCGGAGGGGACCGAGCTTTCCCGGCAGTGCCTGTTTGTGTCTGTCTGTGCCTCGCCTGTGCTGTGTGCACCGTGTGTTTCTCTATAGTTTACGAAAGTTGCTTCCTCCCAAAACTCAGTGTGCTTTTACTCAGGTCATTTCTGTGTAGGTTCACATGTGTCCAGGAAGATGGCTTGTCACTGGGGCAGGGACCTGAGGACGAGCTGTGGAGCCGGGTTGAGGCAGTGCCCAGGGATGGCTCCTCTGAGCGGCCTGCTGATCCTTCAGAGACTGGCAGCATGAGACATTGCTGACGAGACGGCTTGTCATCCTGGGCCACAGCAGTAACAACTGTTCAGGTTTGGCCAGACTTGCTACTCCCCATTCTTTCCACCCTGTGTTCTGTGGAATGCACATGGTGCCGCTTAGTGTCTCCAGCCCCTTTCTTAAAGGGAAAGAACACCACACCAGCATGCGAGGCACACTCTTAGCCTGACAGTGTCCTCAGTAATTTTATTGGCAGACATGGTGGCTGTGAAGGGCACTCGTATTTCTGCAGTATCAGTTCATTTCAAGCACAGTTTTGGCGGGCCGGCCAGGGTCTCCTCACGGACTGCACAGAAGGCGTCTCAGAGAGACATTTTCAGAGTCCAGCAAGTCAACAGGAACGTGCCGTGTTTGGACTGCACACTCAACAGAATGCTCCGCGTTTGCGGGCGAGTCAGCCGGTCCTGGATCCCGGCAAGAGGCATGCACTGGGCCACAAAGGGGCGCGGCCCTGTTGGGAGAGCTGTCACGTGGTGGGGTGGTCTTGTGCTCCCTGGCACGATGGCCATGGGCCACATGTAGCCGCCGAGCACTGGAAGTGTGGCTTATCCAGCTTGAGGTGTGCTGGGAGTACACCATTCGGCAATTGATGAAAGCATGTGTCTCGTTAGTGTTGTTCGCGTTGACCTCACACTGAAGTGAGACTATCTTGGTTTGATGGGGTAAAATAGGGTGCACTGTTGACAGTCATAATACTTACCGTTTTTACTGTTGAAAATGTGCACATTAGAAAATTTCAAGTCCCAGCTGTGGCTCTCCACAGGCAGGACATCTGCCATAGCTGCTCAGGGCTACGAGAGCAGGCCTGGGTCCTAACCCCCTCGCATGGCTGTGTGAGTGCTATGACCTGGGTCATCACACCATGACCCCTGTGGGCTCATCACATCAGGGCTGCACTGACTGGCCCTGAGCTTAGGGTCTTGGGCAAGCTCCTGGGCCTGGTTTGAGACACAGCTAGTTTGAAGGCTCTTAGAGACCAGTTGGGGTGCATGGCAGGGGACCCACAGTCCTTACCCAGATCTGGGCTGACCGGGATGAGGTCGTGGGTGTGCGCTTCGGCCCCCAGAGTCACACGTCTGTGTGAGCGTGCGGGCACGGGGTGGAAGGAGGCCGGATGCTCAAGTGCCACAGCGTTACTAGCAGTGCTTGTCTGACAGCACCAGCTGGGTTTGGGTTCAGGACAACATACTTCCTTTTCTAGTTCTGTGTCCTGTGTGCTTGCCCAGTGAGATCTGGCCAGTAGCTGCCTTACTAAAAGCCCATGCCATCAGCACAGGTGCACCTGTGCCTGCTCACAGTGCAGATCCTGCTGGTCCTGGAAGATGCTTGGTGGGGTTGACAGGGACATAGATGGCCCAGCACAGGGTGTCCCCTCGTGGGTGTGGAATTGGGTGCACATGGGTAGTACAGGCCGGCCCGCCGGGGACGTGGTGTGTGCATACCTCCTGGAGCACCGCATTGGTGCACTCAAGGTGGAGGCCTGCTGGGAGGGGTGGTTGGTGGGAGAGGGACCTGCCTCACACGGTGCTGAGCGGTGACTGTTTATTGTGCTGTTTGGGCCTCAGCCATGTGAGGTCATAGGAACGCGATGGAAAAGACCTCCTGTATTAGGTCATCCAGCCCGTCCCTCAGAGCCGACTGACCCCACAGTATACTTTCCAGAGCTCCGTCCAGTTTTTCCAGTGACTCAGCGGCTCCCAGAGGGCGCGCAAGGCTGGTGTCTGAGCCTGCTACCTAGGGTCAGGATTTGTTGTTCTGTGCCTGGACGGGGCTCCCGGGGGTGATGCTGGGCTCGCAGAGAGGTGAGGGGCCCAGCCTACCTCTGTCACAGCGACCTCCGCGCTCCTCACCGCCAGCCCCTCCACGAAGCGGGCTGTCGCAGTGCTCCTGCAGCTGAGCCTCCAGGACTTGGCGGGCGCGCCTCACATGGCGCTTTATAGTTTTGACAGCTTGCTCCCATTTGTGAGCTCATTCCGGCCTCACCGCTCCTGAGGAAGGAGCTGATCTGCTCATCCTCCCGGCCACCTCCCTGCCTCCATTCTCTTCCTCGTGTGGCAGCCAGCAGTGCAGGGTGGCTTCTTGAGACACCTCCCAAGACGTCACCTGGGGACTGGTGTGCTGTCCCTGAGGTGTGGCCAGTCCTAGGCTGTGGTGTCACCTGGTGGTGCCAGTGGGGGTGATATCAGTGCGCGGTATGGCGCCCTGTGGGGTCCCCGCTGTATCCCCTGGGCCAGTCACTGCTGACACTCGTCCCTGCATGACCAAGGACTTAGAAGTCATCTGTGGGCCATGGACCCGCTGGGAGAGGGCAGACAGGCACCCCGTGCTCCTCAACGATTCACATTCTGCAGGCCCTTTGTCCTGACCCGACTTTCCCTGAAACTGGCATTAACATTTATTGCAGGTAGTTGGTCCTTAAGATTTCTCTTAAAATCATTCCTTTTTGTTGTCAGCTTGAGGATATTAAAGTTTTAAAGCCAGGCTCAGCACGCACGTAGTTAAAGTACCTTTCACAATGCAAGTAGTCTCGGTAGAATTGCAGTAAAACGCCTGCTCTTACAGCGTGTGAGACTTTGGACGTGTGACTGAGCCACAGAAATGGGGCAAGGGGCCACCATCCAGCCTGTCAGCGTCCCTCCTCCCCTCTCAGCCCGCAGGATTGTGCTCCACGATCTCACCTCCCTTGGGTGCTTTGTATGTGAAATGTTTCAAACACAAAGGAGAAAGTGGTTTGGCTTTTCTTTGTAAATCCTGTGTTTCCAGCTAGTCTGGGTTCGGTCCTTGGGTGCAGACAGGTACTGAAGACAGTGACTGTACAGACCCCAGGCTGCATTGTCAACTCCAGCCTGCTGCCCGCCCTGGGGGTCAATGCTGCTGAGTGGCCCAGCTGAGACCCAGACCCAGGACTGGAGGGCAAACTGTTCATCACCCCTACTGACTCACAACATTTCCTAAGCACTATAAACGTGACGGGAAGATACACTGTTTTTGAGAGTTTGAAGAAAGGCATCCCCCCCTGCCACATGTGCCTCTCTTGCAGATCCTGAGGAAACTCAAAGGTCTTGCCCTGGACACCGAGGCAGAGCTGGAGAGGCAGGATGAGGCCCTGGATGACATCACCGCCGCCGTGGACCGGACTACCCTAACCATCGACAAGCACAATCGGAGGGCAAAGAAACTGACTTAGAGGGACAAGAAAGCATGACAGTCACTTCCCTGAGTGCTTTGTTCTCAACACCTGCACGCTTCCTTGACCAGAAAGCCCGGGAAGTTGGGTCCAGGGCTAGGCGGTACCTGGAGGCCTTGCCCTGGGAGGTGCAGGCCTGCCTGGGCTGTAGGGGCCTGGCTCCCTGTGCACTGTGATGCTGACCATGGCCCCCAGGGGGGAGGAGAAGCTCCAGGAAGCCTGCACCCCCATGGTGGCCCCAGCTCCTCTTGCTCCCACCTGTCCTGGGCCCTGATTCCCTGCTCCCTACCCTTACTCCCCTCACTCCTCCCTCCCACTCTCCCCCTTCTCCCCCCTCTCTCCTCCCCCCACTCCCCCCACTCCCCCCACTGCCCCCTGCTCCCCCCCACCCCACTCCCTGCCCTCCCTCCCCATTCCTCCTCCCTGCAGGGCTCCCCCCTACCCACTCCCCCCTCCTTGCAGGCCACTCCCCTTTCATACTTGAGCCCCTTGGAGCCTGGAGAGCAGCTGGAAGCTGACCCCAGTGCTCAAGGCTGCTTTGCATGGCCAGCAGCACAGCTAGCGGAGTCTTCATTGTTTCTCTGTCCTTGCTTGGTGCAAAAGGGCAATTTAAGTCTCTGGTAAAGAAGTCTGCTGATTTTTGACTCTGCCCCCCTAACTCTGTGTGCTATGTGAGCAGAGCCCCTTCTGCAGGACCACATTCAGGCCCAAGACCCCCCCCGCCTCTGGGCCACTGTGCGTGGGCCCCAGTGCCCTCAGTCTGTCCTTCTCTGGGGACAGGCCAGTTCCTTCATGGTTGTGCTGTGATTTTCTACCCGAAGTCTAGTACATCTGGAGGTCATCCTATAAACACCTGAAATGTTCCCCTGCCCAGTTTTTAGCCAAGTGTGAAAATAATACATATTGCACCTTTTTTAAAAAGTGTCTATTTTTTCTTTAGGTGCCCCATTTCTTCCCAGAAATAGAAGAGATACCGTAGTTTTAGAATGTATTTTGAAGATACATGTTGATGCTGCTTTCTGCTTGGGTTCCCAGTGGGAGGGCCCCTCAGGAAAGGATGGGGGCAGAGTGTGGAAGTGGGTGAGCCCTTCTCTCACAGGCTGGGCCACCTGCAGACTGCTTTGGAATAGGCTCTCCTGTGGCTGTCCTCTGACTGTGCAGGTATAGTGCTAATTTTCTGGGGCTGCTAATGAAGTACAAGTGGGGGGCCTAGGACAGCAGGCTTTGTTCTCTCCCAGGTCTGGAGGCCAGGAGACTGAGGTCAAGGTGTCACAGGGCCATGCTTCCTCTGAAGGCTCCAGGAGGATCTCTCCTGCCTCTCCTGACTGCCAGAGCCTCAGGTGTTCTGGGCTCATGGCCGTGTCTCCCCACTCTCTGCCTCCATCACCAAATGGCTGACTGAAATTCCCCCTCCCTTGTCTCATAAGGACACCTGTCACTGACTCAGGGCCTGCCCTGATCCAGGGCTAGCTTTTGCATAATGTGGCCATTTCTGCTAATGTCGCATTCCAGTTCAGTGTGGATGTGAATTTGGGGTCACCTAGGAGTGCGCAAATTTCTGGAAGCTTGCTTGTTCAAGAAGACACAGGAAGTAGCACGTCTAGAAAATAACCTTCATGGGTATCTTCTGGTTCTTGTTACTTTGGTGAGATATAGTCCTCATCTCTGTCTACTTTATTTGACCTGTCCCTGCCAACCTCCAGAATGACAAGTGGGCCTGTGCTTTCAGGGCCGCCAGTCTGATGCTGGCGTGTGAGTGAGTGCCCCAGCACTTTTCTGGCACTGTGAGATTGGAGTTCTCAGCCCCAGAAGCTCCTTCTTCTCAGGCTCAGTGCTGGGGAGGACAAGGAGGGCACAGCAGATGTGTACGTGTGTCAACAGGACAGTTATTGAGAGCTTCTGCTGTGCCCAGATGCAGTGGCGGGATCGTGTCCTGTGGAGCTTGGAGTGAGGCGGGAGGATGCAGTTCGTGCCCTGGGCCCTGGGCATGTGCAGGTAGGCAGGCTGCCCTAACTCCAGAAGCTTCAGTTCCTGCAACAGCCCATGAGGAATGAGGTTCCTAGAGGTGGAGCATGTGGTTCTCTGTGACAGCTGAACTCCAGACTCACACCAGGGACTCAGAGTGCACACACGTGTGCATACACACATGGACTTGCATGTGCACACACACACATGCTGACCCCAGGCTCCTCAAAACTCCGTGGGTATCTGTGCATCTCACATCAGCAGTCAGAGGAAGAGCCACAGGCCAGGTGACTTCTGCCATCAAGAGCCCTGAAGTCGGAAGGAAAGCAAACCTGTCCCACCCTTAGCCTGCTAGGGCGGTCCTGCCAGCATCCGCTCATGCTGGAGACAACCACTGCCCTTCATCTCCTGGCAGCTGGGCTGCACAGACTTCTGCAACTGGCAGTACTCAAAGCAGGGCCAGGACTCCCGGTGAGTTCTCCAGAACTAGCCTCTCCTTTTCCAGCACCTGGGGATGCTTGAGACCCCAAGCACCAGCAAGGTATGTGGCACTGAAGACACTGGAGTGTTAGGGCATTATCTCTGGGCCATTCTCCCGTGAATACATAAATTGATGGAGACAACAGTTCTCTGCAGAATTAGACTGTTAAAAAAAAAAAAAAAAAGGTACATCAGGATCATTTTATGCTACTTATTAAGCTTGACCCCAGAGTTAACTTTTTCATCTTACACACTTCCACTAGCAAAACTCCATTGCCAAATCAGGCTGGAACCTAAGCACAGACACCTACCTGTTTAACCACTGGACTCCAAGGCACAGGCCAACCCTAACTATGAAGGGCAACCTAAAAGGCCAGCCCTTTTCAAAAATCCCTATGAAACCAGGCAGTAATTCCAACACCAGTTACTCCTAATCCCAGGTGCTCTAACCACCCCCACTGCTCCCACCCCAGGTGCCCTGACTCTACTCCCCACCTCTCCCCTCCCTTGGTGTCCTAACTCCACCCCTACTGCTCCCCTCCCCAGGTGCTCTGACTCTAATCCCAACCTCTCCCCTCCCCAGGTGCTCTAACTCCACCCCCACAGGTCCCACCCCAGATGCCCTGACTCTACTCCCCACCTCTCCCCTCCCCTGGTGCCCTGACTCCACCCCCACAGCTCCCCTCCCCAGGTTCCCTGACTCTACTCCCCACCTCTCCCCTCCCCTGGTGTCCTAACTCCACTCCTTCTGCTCCCCTCCCGAGGTGCTCTGACTCTAATCCCAACCTCTCCCCTCCCCAGGTGCTCTAACTCCACCCCCACTGCTCCCACCCCAGATGCCCTGACTCTACTCCCCATCTCTCCCCTCCCCTGGTGCTCTGACTCCACCCCCACCACTCCCCTCCCCAGGTGCTCTGACTCCACCCCCACTGCTCCCATCCCCTGGTGCCCTAACTCCAGCCCCCACTGCTCCCTAGTCTGGATGGACTGGCCATGCCCCACTTTTTGGACTCAGAGGACATAACTGGGACTGGACACTGAGTTGCTTCTGGAAGCTGGACCAGGGGAAGCAGGTGAATAGTCAGGTGGTGATCTCTCTGGCCATCTTCAGGCAGCCCAGGTGTTGGTGTGATGGCTGGAGCCCAGTTCTTTGCATCAGGTGAGGAGATGCTCTGGAGGGTGTCATGAGGACCCCACTGATGCTTAGCAGTGGCAGCGGGCTGTTGGCAATGGGGCCTGTGGTGTCCACCCTGTTTTCTGCTTTCCTGATGTGGGCCTTGACCCCTGACACTGACGTTCAGTCCATTTGTGGGGTTGAGGTCACCCATGTGCTTTATTTCTGCACCAAAATATTAGTGTTTGCCCTTTAACTGACGATTGGGGCTGGACTATATTGGTTTGTTGTCACCCTGGGAGGTGTTTGCACTTCCTAAAACACAAAATGCTCTGAGTCCAGTTTTACTCCATATAAAGGTGGGCAAAACGCAAGACCCTTGCAGCTATGGCACCAACTTCACGCTGACATGAAACTGCTTTCACATCTCATCAAAAACAATTGACTCTGGAACAAAACAACCCTGAGTTAATTGGTCTGTTTCAGGCACAGGTGGGTTTTGTATAAAAGGCCCAGAAGTAACTACTTCATCTTGAGCCATGTGACGCATATCACAATGTCCGGGCTGTGCTACTTACAAGAGAGCGTCCAGGACTTGTGAGCAAATGGGCTTGATGTGTTCAGATAAAACTGTGACATTACAGTGTCATTTATTTCATGTGTCAGGATTTGTTATTCTTGCTTTGATTTCATTCTTTCAACTCTCTGAATTTTAAACACGCCCTGGGCATGCAGGCTGCAGGTGCGTCACCCATCAAGGTGTGTGGGTCCCTCAGGAGGTAACTCGCTGGCCTCCTCAGCCCTGGACTTCAGTGTGGCCGCAGCCGGGGGACCCGCCCCACTCCATTCCCAGGCTGTGCCCAGCAGTCCACAGCTTCAGAGGCTGCACGGATGGGAGTCCGTGGTCCTGGTCCTTTAGAAGGCAGAGCTTGGAATGGGAGGAGTAAAGTGAGGAGCAACTGATGTGGATTCCACAAGTGATTTTCCCTGCAGGCCCCAAATGAGCACACACACAGATTTTAGCCGAGGAAAAGATGAACATCCTGGAGACATTTTCAAACACACAGACACACGCACACACAAGGAACGCGACTGTATGCAGTCAGTTAGGGTGGGGGCTTTGGTTTGGTTTGGACTTTGATGAAATGCCTTCTCAGAGGCAGGGCGTCAGCCCTGGCATGAGACCACCAGCCTCACCTGTGAGGAGCCCCCTCCCTCCTTACTGCTGCCAGTTTAATTATTAGCCATAGGTTTGAGTAAAACTTGAAAGACACACAAATTGTAGTCAGTTTTCACATTTGCAACTGATTTCCACATCCACATAATATTTCAAACTTCTGGCACCCATCTGGAAACTTGGAACAGCAGTGGGCCTGTTGAGGAGGTAATTTTCCCTGATTCATTTTGAAAGTGAAAAGCCGCAGGGCGGGAGGCAAGGGTGGTCCTGCTTCCCAAAACGGCTGGTCAGTCTCGCTCCTAGGCTTCCTCAGCACAAGCAGGCAGGAGCAGTGGGAAGGTATCGCTTTGCAGCCCCAGGAGCTCCTGCCAGCCCAAGAGAGCCACGCACAGCCAGGCTGTGCTGCCAGGTAAGGACCCCCGGGCTGCAGAGGTGGAGAGCTATGAGCAGGACCAGAGACTGTGCCCCGTGGACCAGACTCCCACAGGCGTGGACAAGCATGTCCTCAGAGTGTGGCTGGTGTGCCATCATGGGCAGCTGCTCTCCCAGTGGGCAGCTTGGGCACCGGCACCACCCTGTCTGTCTCTCTGGCACATTTTCCCCCACCAGGTGCCCCAGGGTCCTTCAGACTCTGCTCGACATCTCCTGTCCCCACCTCTGCCATTTCCTCTCACCCCCAGGATGGGGGACTGGTGACTCACTTTCCCCAGCTGACCCTTCTGCTTGGAGCATCTTTCCCGGAATGAGCAAAGGGCTTGTGTCCATCAGCTGGTTGCTGGGTACAGAAACCCAGCTGGACGTGGAGGAGGCTGTGCCCACCCACAGTGGCCTTTTCTTCCCATGCCCGGCCATACAGCAGGTGCCCGGAGGGCTGACCCTTGTTGGGAGACTCGGGGGCAGATGTTCTGGGAGGCGTGGGGGCAGCAATGGCACTAATCCCACACTGTGTAAGGTGAGCGTGTGAAATTAAAGAGAAGCCCCACTAACGTGGACTCCGACACTAGCCAGGGATGCCGGAAAGGGGAGCCTGCCCCTTGGGGACCCCAACCAAAGCATCCACAACTGGAAAGAATCACCAGCTACAGGCCCCCCGAAGGAAGAGGTGTGGGTTGCATCTCCTACAAGAAGACCACCTCTGTAACCCAGCCAATGAGAAACCGTTAGAATGTCCTAAACTGCAACTCTCTGTTATCCCTGAATAAACCCATTTTTGCTGATAAAATACCTATTTATTTTTGAGGTGAACAAGGACAGTCAGGCAATGCACAGCCTCCTGCCGTCCCTTGGCTGTTGCTGTGGGACCTCAGGCCACAATGTCCAGTGAACTGAGGCTCTGGTTCTGAATGTGGCCAAGGCGCTAAGATCACAGCTGGGGAAGATGATACAGACGGGTCAGAGGACAAGCCCAGGAGCCACCCCCAAGTGCTGAGGAAGCACTTCACCTATGATTCGGACACTCAGGTCTGCCCCGCGTGCTGTCTTGCCCCGAGGGCTCACAGAGGCACCCCAGAACAGCGCTGAGGCCTCTGGAGCATGAGATCCCTCCCAGCTGACCAGTGGGACCGAAGACTCGGGGAGGACAGTGTGGAGAGAAGGGAAGGGGTCTCAGCCCTCAGGGCAGGATCCAGACCAGCAGGCTGCTCAGCGTGCAGATCCAAACCCACCATTTATGCCCCATCTCAGAAAATGAGCTTCCTTCTGTAGTCGGTGGCTTCCTGCTAAACCCACAGACCACCTTTCTTCCCAGTTGGCTTGGCCACACAGGACCTGGCCCTGACACAGGGTGTCACAGAGAGGGGCTGGAGCATTAGCTGGGGAAGAAGAGCAAGACGCCCTGGGTAGCAACAGTGATCCCTCGAGACTAACCCAAATCAGGAGGTGCCTGAACCTGCAGCCTCACTGGCTTTCTGGGCTTGCAGGGGTGTTCAGGTCCTTAAAAAAAGATCATGGCATCTTGTCCAAGCTCACTCTGAGCTCTGGGTCTGGGGAAGTAGGTACCCTGCCGTCCTGTAGTCAAACCCTGACCCTAGGAGGCCCCACAGTCCAAGCCCTGCTGCCGGTAACACTGTCAGGCCTCCCCCTTCTTACACTGCCTAGTGGGGTGGGGGGGGGGGCAGACCTCACAACCTGGGCAGGATCCAGGATCCCCCCCTCACCCACCCCTCACTGTGCACAGACCTCACAGCCTGGGGAGGGTCTCCCAAAACCCACCCCTCACTGTGCACAGACCTCACAGCCTGGGGAAGGGTCTCCCCCTCACCCACCCCTCACTATGCACAGACCTCACAGCCTGGGGCAGGGCCTCCCCCTCACCCACCCACCCCTCACTGCGCACAGACCTCACAGCCTGGGGCGGGATCTCCCCAACACCCACCCTTCACTGTGCACAGACCTCATAGCCTGGGGAGGGTCTACCCAACACCCACCCCTCACTGTGCACAGACCTCACAGCCTGGGAAGGATCTCCCCCTCACCCACGCCTCACTGTGCACAGACCTCACAGCCTGGGGTGGGGTCTCCCCAACACCCACCCCTCACTGTGCACAGAACTCACAGCCTGGGGCAGGGTCTCCCCAACACCCACGCTTCACTGTGTGCAAACCTCACAGACTGAGGAGAGTCCCTACCCACCCACCCCTCACTGTGCACAGACCTCACAGCCTGGGGTGGGGTCTCCTCCTGTCATGTGGCCTGACTGCAAACTGAACAAAAAGCAAATAGAGGTGTGTGATTTTCCTGGGGCTTCCGTAAGGAACTACTACAAATAGGTCGGGGGAAACCATAGAGCTTATGCTCACGTAGGTGTGGAGGCCTGAATCTGAAGCCAAGGTGAGGTCAGGGTACTGCTCCCCCCAAAGGTCCCAGAGGAGACTGCTTCCGGCCTGTGCACCTCACGGTGGCCTGAAGCTGCATGTGCCCATCCCTCCAACATTGTGGCATCGCTGTCTCATCCACTGTGTGTCTGTCAACACTTGTCAGTGGATTTAGTGCCCAGCAAATGACCCCACGTGATCTCAACATCCTTAACATAACTGCATCTGCGGAGACATTTTTTTCCAAGTAAGGTCACATTTGCAGGTTCCTGGAATCAGGACTGGGACATATCTTTTTGAGAGCAATAAGTCAGACCATTATAGGCTGCCCTCTGTTCCTCCTGAACTCACACTCGGCCCACCTACAAAATATATTCACTCCATCCCAACATCCTCAAAAGTCTCATCTTTTTACCCATCATCTTTGTTCAAAGTGTCATCTAAATATCATTGGCTCGTTATGTGAATCTCCTCAATCTGGTGGGGGAGAGACTCAGTATGGTCCCCCCTGGGGCAAAATTCCTCTCCATCATCTCCAAACTACTTGGTGGGACAGGCATAGGGCAAGAGTAGCAGACTGTCCCTAGCCCAAGAGAAAAACACAGAAGTTAGAAAGGTTGCCAGAGTTCCTGTTCTGATCTCATACTCATGGAGCTGGGAAGTTGCTACCCCATCCTCACATCCAGACAAAAGCTGAACAAGCTGAAAACACAACTCTCCTTTAGTCCCTCAGAGAAATGAGGTCACAGGGTAAACCACTGCCCCCAAATCTGGAGACAGGTGAGCCCAGGGAATCACAACCTACTAAACCAGAAACCCCCTTGGGAACCAGTGCCCAGGCGTGAAAAACCACACTGTACGGGACAGGTTGCTGGAGGCTCAGCAAGGACAAGTCTGAGAGTGAGGACTCCAGCAGGCTATCACAGTGAAGACTGGAGGAGACGTCCCCTCATGCTCCTGACAGGGAGGGGAAAGTAGTCACCACGAAACACCAGAGCACCGGCCCATCTTCCGGAGAAATGAGTCTACCAGAGCCTGACCTGCTCACCACACCACCAAAGTCCTGTTTACAGTGGTTTCTTTCACCTGGTACATCATGTCTGTCACCATCAAGAAAAAAACACAAGGCACACTGAAAGATAAGAAACACAATTTGAGGACACAGAGCAGCATCAGAACCAGACAAGGCAGTCATGTTGGAATTATCAGAGCAGGAATTTAAAACAGCTGTGATTAATATGCTAAGGACTCTACTGGATAAAGTAGAGAGTACGCAAGAACAGGTAGGTAATGTATACTGAGGGATAGAAATGCTAAGAAAGAATAAAAAAGAAATGCTAGAGGTCAAAAACACTATAATGGAAATGAGGAATGCTTTTGGCAGGCTCATCCGTAGAGGGGACACAGCCGAAGAATCTGTGAGCCTGGGGATGTGTCAACAAAAATTTCCAAGATGAAAGCGAAGATAAACAAGGCTGCAAAACAGAGAACCCAGATTATCCAAGGACTATGGGGCAACAAAAGGCAAAGTGTACATATTGGCGGGGGGGGGGGGTTGGGGGAAAGACCAGACAGAGAACCAAGAGGAAGAGGGACAGAAGAAACATTTGAAGCAACACTGAGTGAGAATTTCCCTCCAAATTCATGCCAGGCACCAAACCACAGATTCAGGAAGTTCAGAGTATACCAAACAGGATTAATGCAAAAACAAAATAACAACAAAAAACCCTAAACCTAGGCATATCATAATCAAACTTTAGAAAATCAAAGATAAAGAAAAAATCTTGAAAAAAGCCAAAGGGAGAAAATCACCTTACCTGTAGAGAAACAGATCCCATGAACATTAAAATGATACTAAAGAAATATTATGAACAACTGTGGCCACAAATTTAATAAGCTAGATGAAATGGACCGATTCCTTGAAGGAAAAATCTGCCAAATGCCCATTAAAAAAGATAAACAATTTGAATAGACCCGTTTCTATTAGAGAAAATGAATCAGTGATTTCATAACTTCCCCAAACAGAAAGCTCCGGGCCCCAGTGGGTTCACTGGTGAATTCTACTAAATATATAAGGAGAAATTTACCTTATTATCTACAGTCTCTTTGCAGAGGATAGAAGCAGAGAGAATACTTCCTAACTCATTCTATGAGGCAGCATTACCCTAATACAAATCTAGCAAAAACATTACAAGGAAACTACAGACAAATATCTCTCATGACAATCGATGCAAAAATCCTTGACAAAATATTAGCAAACCAAATCCAACAATGCATAAAATAATTATACACCATGACCAAGTGGTATGCAAGGCTGGTTCACCATTCAAAAATCAATTAATAGAATTCATCACATCAACATACTACAGAAAAACCACATGATCATATCAATAGATGTAGGAAAGCATTTGACAAAATCGAACACCCATTCATGATTAAAAAAAAAAACACTTCCAGTAAACTAGGTACAGAGGGAAACTTCATCAACTTCATACAGAACAGCTACCAAAAAATCTATGTTCTATGGCTAACATCATAGTTAATGGTGAGAAACTAGAAATTTTCCTGTTCAGGTCATGAACAAGGCAAGGTGTTCCCTCTCGCCATTCCTTTTCAACGTCGCACTGGAAGTCCTAGCTAATGCAATAAGATAAGAAAAGTATACTGATTGGAAAGGAGGGAAAACTGTCTTTGTCTGCATGTAAAATTCAATACTGTCAAGATGTCAGTATTTCCAAACTTGATTTATAGATTCAGTGCAATCCCAATTAAAACCCCAGATGTCAACAAACTGATTCTGAAGTGTCTTTTCAGAGGTGAAAGACTCAGAAAAGGCAACTCAGTATTGAAAGAGAACAGAGGACTGACACTACCTGACTTCATGACTCACTACAAAGCGAATGCAATCAAGACAGTGTCCTGTTGGTGGAAGAATAGACAAGTGGGTCACTGGAACAGAACAGAGCGCCCAGACATAGACCCAGAAACATGCAGCCAAAAGATTCTGAACGAAAAAGCAAAGGCAATACAATGGAACAGAGATAATCTTTTCAAGAAGTGGTGCTGGGCATCTACATGCCAAGAAAAAAAAAATCTAGGCAGAGTCCTTATATCCTACACAAAAATTAACTCAAAAATGGATCATGGGCCCAAATATAAAACATGCAACCATGAAACTCCTAGAGGATAACATGGGGAAAACCCAAAAGGCTTTGGGTGTGGTGAGGCCTTTAAAACCCAACAATGAAGGCACAGTCCATGAAAGAGAATGGATAAGCTGGAGTTCATTACCATTAAAATTTTCTGTTCTGTGGAAAACACTGTCAAGAGAGTGAGAAAACAAGCCACCACCTGGGAGAAAATGTAAAAGGCACACCTGATAAAGGACTGTTATCCAAAGGACGGAATGGATATGTGAACAGTGGTCCATCCAGACAACCCGACATCACTCAGTGCTAAAGAGAAACACACCACCCAGCCGTTAAAGGACATGGGGAACCTTAACCACGTATCACTAAGTGAAAGGAGCCAATCCAGTGGCTGCGGGGATTAGAGGGGGGGGCCAGGGATGACTCAGGGTGCAGGAGGGCTGGGCTGTCAAGGCGGTGACGTCACACACTGTGTGAGATACGGCTGCAGTGGTGGATACACTTGTCACACAGAATGCGCAGCAGCAAGACAGAACCCTACTGGAAACGGTGCACTTTGGGTGACAATGATGTGTCAGCATGGGCTCCTTTATGAATAAAGGCACGTCTCTGGTGTGGGGTCAGGGCATGTCTGGGAAATCTCTGTACCTTCCACTCAATTTTGCTATGAACCTACAACTGCTCTAAAAAAGAAAGTCTACTTAGAAAGGCAGTGAGTCGGGGGTGGGGGTTGGAAAAGAGTCCCAAGAAACATCAGAATCCAGCAGGGTGAGCTCCAGTGGGTTTCAAGGCATGAGAGCAATCCTCTGTGAATCAAGGCTGTGCTCTGTGCTCTTGGAGTCATTCAGCCTTTCCCTGAAGGGCAGCGCAGGTCCACAGCCTGTTTTCCTCCTGTGCAACTCTGGAAATGCAACAGCCCATTTCCCTTGGTCCCTTCCAGTCTAAGCACACAGTATTTCTGCTGATACTACGTTCTCTGAGACCCGGTGGGCCACACCATCAGAACGCGGTCCTGGCTGGACTGCCTCTGCTCCTGGCCTGTGCAGAGAGGCCTGGACACCTGTGAGCCACATGGAGGGTCTCTCAGGGACATGCGTTCCCACCCCCAAGTGGGTGCCACCTGGACCGGCTGAGGACGTCCCAAAGCTTCAGGAGCTGCCGTCTTCCCCCATCTCTCTCCACCTCACTACAAACCAGATGCACCTTTCTCCCCTGACCCAGGAATCTCCCAGGGTCACAGCTCTCAAGTTCTGCCCTGTGTCCAACAGGAGGACACAGTTCAGCCGGACACAGTTCAGGAGGACACAGTTCACTCTGCTGCTGTGACAAGTGCCCCTCCCCCCCATCTCAGAGTGCCCACTGGCGCTCTGACAGCACATTTCCACCAACAGTCTGTTCACGGCAGCCTGGGATTTTCTCTTATGTGTCTCAAGAATCTCAAGCTGCTGCCCAATGCCCAAGCCACTTCCACGTTTTTAGGTGTTATGACGGTGGTGCCCCATGTCCTGGTAAGAGGATCTGTGTCAGTTTCCTGTGGCTGCCATAGCAAAGCGCTTAAACTGGGTGGGTGGACACAAGAGGAATGTGCTGTCTCCTGGGTCTAGAGGCCAGAAGTCTGCAAGCAGGCTGTTGGCCGAGCTGCGTCATCTGGGCTCCTTCGAGCAGAATCAAGCTCCTTGCAGCAGTGGCACTGAGGCCCCCCTTTCCTCTCTGGTTGTCGGCTGGGCCGCTCTGAGCTCCTAGAGGTCACATGCATTCCTCGCCCCATGACCCCCTCCATCGTCATGCCAGCATCCTTTTCATGCTGGGAATCTCAGACTCCCCTTCTGTGACCAGCAGTTGAAAAGTCTGCTTATAAAGGACCTCATGTGATGAGGGCAGGCCCACCTGGACAGTGCCCTGATCTGGGACCTTGATTCCATCTGTAGAATCTCGTCACAGCATCGTCTCATTAGTGTTGGACCGTGTTACTGGGAATAGCTGTGTGTGCACCAGAGCAGGGATACTGGGGGAATCTTGGGATCTGCCCTTCTGTTTCCAGGAGAGCTGTGGTCCAGCCCTCACTCCTCATGTACCCACAGGGAGTGGACACCTCCACCTTCAGTGACCCTTCTCACTGTTGGGGAAAGTCACTTCCCACCTCTGCATCTACAATATGCAGACCCTACAGAACCCATGTCTCAACCAGCAGAGCCCCTGGCCCAGGTCACCACTGCCTCTCTGCTCCTTGTCCTGTTCCAGGACCCTTAGAGCTACAGCCCTGAAGAAGCCCCCTTCTTTCCCCCACATGGCCGAAGAGACAGCAAGAGCACAATGGAGCCCACTGTGGGGGCAGCGGCCTGGCGGGTGAGGGGTCCCGGTGCCTCCATCAGCTCAGCAGGAACTCCCTCCTGTCACTCCGGGCAGGCTGACCACAGGCTGACAGGCAGACCAGGACCTGCAGCAGGCCAAGGAGGTGCGGCTGGGGGCTCACGGTGATGGGCCGGTGGACACCGGTCCCATCCATGGAAACCTGCCAATGTGTTCCACGTGTCTGGCACGTTTTCAATGGGGTGGTTTCTGTTGTGGTGCATGGTGTTTATAGCAATGAAGCCCGGACAGATGGGAAGTCATGGTGGGCCCAGGAGTGAGTGGGGTCCAAGAGGGGACATCACTGTTTGTGGGCACAGCAGTGCAGTGGGGAGTGGGGGTGGGAAGAGACAGAGACCTGAGGGGCCAGGCCTCTCTGGAGCTTGCTCTGCGTCACAGGGTCCCTCAGCCCTGTAGACGCATGGGCGAGAGAGGCAGGCACTCGCTACTGCAGGCCGCAGTGTCTGATGGAGACCAAGTCCTGAGCACCCCAGCCTCTGGGCTTGCCCACTGCCTGGGTTCTCTGTGGGCAAGAACAGGCAGGAGATAGGGGCGCCTGGGTGGCTCAGTCGGTTGAGCATCTGACTTCAGCTCAGGTCACGATCTAGCAGTTCGTGAGTTCGAGCCCTGCGTCGGCTCTGTGCTGACAGCTCTGAGCCTGGAACCTGCTTCAGATTCTGTGTCTCCCTCTCTCTCTCTGCCCCTCCCCTGCTCATGCTCTGTCTCTCAAAAATGAATAAATGTTTTTAAAAAAAAATTTTAAAAAGAGCAGGTGGGAGACAGCGAGGCAGGACAGGTGGCTATAGCACATCAGTGTCTGGGGCGAGGCCCAGGCAGGCCCACAGGGGACACTGGAAGTCCCGATTAGTGTGTGAGTACATCAGGAAAACCCACTGCAGCTGGATTCCTCTGCCACCCTACAGGGAACTGCCCAGGTTAAAGTGGGTGGCACACAGTTGGTGCCAAACCCTGCTTAGGGCTGTGGCTGCATGAGGCCTGGCTCCTGAGGGCTGTGCCTCTGGAGAAGCTGCTTTTTACTGCCCTAAATCTTTTTTTTTTTAAATGTTTGTTTGTTTGTTTGTTTGTTTTTGAGAGAGAGGGAGACAGAGAGTGAGCAGGGGTGGGAAAGGGGCAGAGAGAAGGAGACACAGAATCCAAAGCAGGTTCCAGGCTCTGAGCTGTCAGCACAGAGCCAGACGCGGGGTTCAAACCCACGAACTCTGAGATCACTACCTGAGCCCAAGTCTGACACTTAACTGACTGAGCCCCCCAGGTGCACCTTTACTGTCCTAACCCTTGAAACCCCAGTTTCCATGCACCTCCAAGCCCAGGAGTGTCTCCTGGGGTGGGGGCAGGAGGCAGAAAGTCAGAAGGTTAGAGGGGGATCTGGGGGGAGGAGGGGTGGGTGTGCCTGCATCCCCCTCCTGTAGAGAAGAGGACTGTGAGGAGACAAGCACAGTCCCCGGTCTCCGTGGAAGGGCTCCACCCTGGGCGCCCACCCCCGACCAGCCTCCTGTTTTAGAAAGGCGGCTGGCTCTCGCGAGGCTGACATTGCTGCATGCCAGGCACCACCGAAGTCACACACTCTCACCAAAAGCAGACGTCTATCTCCAGATGCCATCCCAGAGAGTGTGCGGCCTGAATAAACAAATCACTCTGGATTCAGAGGAGAGCGTGCCTGTCAGCACTGGCTTTCCGTGATTTTCAAAGGAGAAGTTTCCAAAACAAAAATCTTTGCTTAGCTTTGGAAATGATACCTCCTTCAAAGCTTGATTCTTTCCTTATGTTCTGAGTCCGATAAAAGTGAGAGGCAGAATGAGGCCCATGCTGACACAGCCCTGCTTGCTGTCTGCATGGGGCTGAAAGGGTCAGGATAAGTTCTGTGCTGGAGGAAGTGATTCGCTTGTTCATTTGTGGAGCACAGACCTCTGTGAGTGGCACACCTGGACCCTGCCCTCCAGAGCCCTGGGAAGGTGCAGGACTGAGCCAATAGCAGAAGGGGCATTGTGGCGAGGCCCCGAGAAGTGGGCAGACAGCAGGGATTTGGACCTGGGTGGACAGAGGGCATCCAGGAGGACAGACAGGGGATGGAGTGGGGGAGTCTCCTGGCAGCTGGAACACTGCACATGTGGAAGGTGGGAAATGGGTGGGTGCTGAACTGTCTTCAGGAGGGAGATCTGCCCTACACCCTCCAGGCTGCAAGCCTCAGCAGGAAGACAGGGTCAAGTCCCAAGGGGTGATCTGGACACAGAAACGGAGGTGAAAGAGGTGCGCCAACACTGTGGAGCCCTCCACACAAGCACATCTGCACACAGGCTATGCCCAGGTGGGCACCAGCTCACCACTGCAGGCTTCCAGCTCCTCACAGAGGGTCCCACCTTCTAACCAGACCTATGGCCTCCTCTGTCCCTAAACTCTGCTCCTTGGGCCGTGGTCACCAGTGTTTGCACAGGAGACATACCAGGAGCCCTGCCCAGGACTGGCCTCTTTCCCTCCTGACTCCAGAGCTGGGTTTGGTCAGGGGACACATGCTCGGTGCTGTGTGGGTGCAGTGGGACAGCAGCATGGGTGGGAAGGGGAGGGCGAACCTGACTCAGGGACTGTGGGAGAGGGTACTGCCCTGTAGCTCACCAGGCTCTCTCAGTGCATTGCTGGCAGTGTTCCTGGTCCTGGGTGGAGACACCTCACAGGGCACGTGGTGTGTGTGCATCGCATGTGTGTGTGTGTGTGTGTATGTTTGTATATGTGTGTGTGCATGAATTTGGGCACATGAATAAGTGAGTATGGGTGCGTATGCATGGGTTTGGGTCTGTGAGAGTGTGTGTTTTCATGTGTGCGTGTGTGGGTTTGGGTGTGTATGTGTGTGTGCACAGTTGTATATGAGAGCTTGGGTGTGTGTGTGTACATGTGCATGGATTTATGACTCCATGTGTAGATTTGGGTGTCTGTAGGTTTGGATGTGTGTGACTTCGGGTGTGTGGGGGTATGTGAGTGTGAGTTTGTGCACATGTGTGTGAAGGTTTGGGGTATGGGGCATGTGTGTGGGTATGCACGGGTGTGGGAGGGGTTGAGGGTGTGGGGTGTATATATATGTGTGCACGAGTATGTGAAGGTTTGGGGGTGTGGGTGTGTATGTGAGTGCATGGGTGTGTGAGGAATTGAGGGTGTGGGGTATGTATGTGGATGAGTGTGTACACAGGTATGTGAAGGTTTAGGGTGTGGAGGTGTATGTGAGTGTGTGCATGGGTGTGTGAAGGCTTGGAGGTGTGCATCAGAGTATATACATGTGTGGGCGTGTCTGGGTGGTGTGCCCTACCCATGGAGTACACTGGTGTCAGTTCGGGAGATAGAAGTTGGCAGGACTTCAGTTTTGTCACCCCCCATGCTTCCCTGGAGCCAGGCCTGGCATGTGGTGTAGATGCTCATTGGCTCTGGTTCCTCCTGTGGGCAAGCAGCTGGTCTGGCCCCTGGTGGCACCCTGGCCGTCCTCTGAGCACCCTTATGCCTGAATCTGCGGGTGGCATTGCACCCTCCAGACCACTCACCAGTGTGAGCCACAGGCCAGGTGGCCAGTGCCGGTGGCAGGCCAGCAATCTGTGCCCCATCCAATGCCCAACTCTTGGACCCAAGGACATCTAGTGGAAGCAGGGTCCCAATGCATCAGCCAAAGTGCCTTCCCAGTGGCTGGATCCTTCACCCGGATTGTCAAACAAGGGTGCACGTGTCCTTGGTAGCAAGACCCGCACTAGCTTCCTGTGTTCTCCCTCCACAGTACAGGGACTTTGTACTCACTAGGCCACTCCCAGGTTCAGCCCAGGGCCCTCATGTGACCGTCACCCAGGTAAGCTCTGGAAAGGTGGAGAGGGCTGGGGACACCAGGCCAGACATGTGACACGTCCCTCTGACTTGTCTAGGTACCCACGGCCCCAAGGAACCCCCCCAGAGAATCCCTTCTGGAAGGACAGGAGCTGCAGCCCCTCACTCTCTGTGGCCGGCGGGAGTCCATCATGGCCAGCATTGCCTCCCAGGATTTCTCTGTGAACCCACGAGGGCAGCATGTCACTCCGGTGGCCAGGCCTGGACATCCTGCTGAGGATGGGAGGAAGATGGAGAATGTGGCAGCCACAGCAGTCCTCCAGATGGGGGGCCCTCTCCTCAGCCCTGCTCTGGGGGGTGCAGGACCCGCATGGCCTCCGGTCTCAGCCCCATCCTCCCCGAGTGCTGCTGGTTCTTCGCCAAAGCAGGAAACACGGTGCTCTGTCACAGCCACAGGCAGGCTCAGGACCAGCTTCCCTCTGAGGACAGGGGGGCTGATGTCTGCACAGAGCTGAAGGAGAGAAGGGCTACAGAAGTTTTAGAAAGAGGAGAGACCCCTGGTTCAATCCCCATCCCCTGACAGAAGGGAGGGAAGCTGAGGCCAGAGGGAGAGTCACCTGCTGAGGCCACCCAGGACTGCAGGGTGAGAGCCAAAACACGGAGTGACACGGAGGGGCAGGCCCTGTGCACAGAGCCATCTGCCCAGGGGGCGGGCACTTCTCCCCGACTCCACTCCTGTTTCTAGGTCTTCACTGAAAGGGGCCAAGCAAGTTGCCAGACACTGAAGGAAATCTGAATAAAAAAGCAGAAAAATTAACAAATACAGAGTCTGCAAATAATGAGGATCCCAGGTAATAAATGAATGTGCCAACCAGCTAATTAACAGTATACCTGTCTTAAAATAAAAGCATGTGTACCAAACACTGAAAACTGGAATAAAGGTCAGGGAAACTAAATGGTGTTTTGGAAGCAGAGCAGGCCAGGAACTGGGGCAAAAGAACCTTGGGAGGCTGAGGCGTGACTCCAAACAGGCGTGGAAATGTGCACCTGTCCCATCTCTGGAGGGACGTGAATAAGCTGAAGAGTTGGTGGGAGAAACAGACTTTTACACATGGGGCTGTTTGAGTCCCTCTTTGAGGTGGGGACAGGGCAGGTGGCACTGCGGGCTGCTGTCCTGGCACCGGCCTGGTACTTCTGTGACCCACACGTGTTGGAGCCCAGTGCCTGGGTAGATTAGAGGTGGCTCCGGGGTGCCTGCCTGTACTGGATTCTCCCAGCTGGCTTGTAGCATCTGTAATTAACAATGAGAGCAGCTGTGCAGAGCTTTGCAACACAAGCTTCCTGTCCTCTGGAGCTTCTGGATGAGTTTAATTAAAATGTGTCTTGATATTGCAAGGGAAGTTTAAGAGCCAAAATACTTAATTCGCTGTGACCAATGAGGAACATTGTAGCGGGACTTGCTGGTGAATCAGCCTCTTTCTCCACATCTGGGTAAAGGTTACAGTTTAAACACAGTAGTAAGTGTCTCATTACACAGACTGACTTGAAACCCAGATCTCTCTGGGGTTGTTCATTTTTATTGTATTGATGTGTGGACAATTCAATTGCAGTGATTTCTTCAAGGGATAACTGAAGAGCCACTTTAGCAGTTCCTGTGCAGACACGTTCTGCCCGGGGGCCCTGAGGGTGGGGTGACATTCCCAAGACTACGACAGTCGACATTCCTTGTGAGAAGGAGGAAGGGGGAATTCATGTTGGAAAGTAGTTTTCTTCTCTAGTTGCTCTTTCACCTACATCAGGAAAGGGAGGTTGTTTTCAGGCAAAACTGTGGCTTGCAGACATGGCAAGTGTGAATCTAGATATCCACATGCCAGGAGCCATGCATGCCCTGGGCTACCAATGCCTGCCATGGGTTGCAGGCCACTGTTCTGTCTTACTATGATGTTAGGTGCATTTGTAATGTGCGATGTGTCTGTGTATTCGGCATTTTGCCACACAGACCCCTGCCCATGGAGCTGGGCCGGAGAAAGTGTTGTGTCCCAATGTCCTCTGGTGGCCACTCCATGCAAGCATGGCCTTCCGTCACATGGGCTCCTGGGACACGGGCCAACCCACTAAAACCAATGTGAGAGAGTTGCCTGGGACTTCTCCATCTCCCACCGACCCAGATGTACTTATGAAGTTATTTATTCATGTGTGTGCGCGTGCACACAGAGGCCTGTGGATCCCATGGAAAGGTGCGGACACCTGGAAACACACAGACGTGAGGCGGCCTGCAGACGGTGCAGAAACACGCATACGCACAGAAACATGCAGACAGGCATGAACACACAGCACTCAGTGCACCTTGTCCCAAGTTTTTCAAACAGCCTGTAAAGAATGCGTGAGATATCTCTGAAAATTAACTATAAGACAGAAAATCGGAGAAAAGGAGAGCAACATCAGACAGCAGGAAGAAAGGCTGAGAGAAAACCAATGACGATAATATAAACAACAGCAGTGCTCCTAAGTCCCTCACTATGTGCCTGGACCGAAGGCTGTGTGGTCACCCCTCATTTCCGAGGTGGGCAGGTGCCAGGCTCCTGTCTGGCATCTTTTCACAGCATCACCATGTGAAGGACAGAAGCCACCAGTAGGACCCCCTCTGAGCCACATTTATGAGTGGCACAGGGCAAGCCCTGTCCCACAGCGGTGCTCTGGGTGACAGAACGGGCTTCCCTCCTGAGGCCTCTATGGCTCACACAGCCTGTGCCTGGTGTCTCTCATGCCCCAGGTGGATGCTGTGACTTTGGCATTTACAAGGGCCATCACTGGGCCAGTGGGAGCTGTTGTTTGGGGGGCCAAATATGGCTGGGAGATCAAAGAGCATATGTTGAGAAGGGGTGGGGGGCTCATGTTTGGACACCCCCTTGTGTCTCCATCTCGTCCCTTTGCTGGGATGGAAGAAGGGTTGGCAGCCCAGACACTGTCACAGCTGTGTGGACATGTGATCACAGGCATTTCCTGGCCTCTCCGGGTGCTTTCCAGCTTGGCCATCTGTTCAGTGAGGGGAAGCTCTTGTGAGTGGGTGTGTTGTTCTGGTCAGGCCGGCCCCTGCACTCAAACTGCAGGAGGGCAACCACAGCTGGGGCCTCAGACCAGGGCAAGTACAAGTGCCTGACCCACAGATGCCACCGGCAGCCAGGAGAAGCTGAAGAGGAAGAGAGGCACCGACTGGGGTGAGAACCCCACCCGGTGACCAGGATGCTCCTGGGGCAGGTTCCTGTCATCATGCGATCAGGATCCTCCCAGAGTCTTTACGGAACTCACATCATCTGTTTGTCTACATCCTGTCTTCCCCACCCAACAAATGGAATGCAAACCCATATGCTCCAGTATTTAATGAGTGAAGCTGGACAGTCTGCCTCAGGTTCACGTAGGTCCACGCTGGCTGCCTGGGGAGGGGGGGTACCTGGGGAGCTGGAGCACCTGGGGAGGGAGGTGAAGCACCTGGGGAGGGAGGTGGAGCAGCCTCAGGTGGAGCACCCAGGGAGAGAGGTGGAGCACCTGGGGAGAGAGATGAAGCACCTGGGGAGGGAGGTGGAGCACCCAGGGAGGGAGGTGGGGCACTCGGGGAGGGAGGTGGAGCAGCCTCAGGTGGAGCACCCGGGAGGGAGGTGGAGCATCCAGGGAGGGAGGTGGGGCACCTGGGGAGGGAGGTTGGGCATCCGGGGAGGGAGGTGGAGCAGCCTCAGGAGGTGGATCACCTGGGGAGGCAGGTGCAGCACCTGGGGAAGGAGGTGGAGCATCAGGGGAGGGAAGTGGAGCACCTAGGAATGGAGGTGGAGCACCTAGGGTGGCAGGTGGAGGATCTGGGGAGGGAGGTGGAGCATCTAGGGAGGCAGGTGGAGCACCTGGGAAGGGAGTTGGAGCAGCCTCAGGAGGTCGAGCATCTGGGGAGGTGGTCTCCTCAAGCCCTTCTCGGGGGTAATTCTGTCTTAGCATCCAGAGTGTGGGCTTCCTGAGGGCAGGTTCCTAGTGCTCTTCTCCCAGCCCAGCCCAGTCCAGCTCAGGAAGGAGGAAAGAGACCCCCCAGAAGCGTATGGATATCTGTGTGTACAGGTGTGTGTCTCTGTGTGTGCATGGATGTGTGTGTGTAGACTTACTTACATGTGCATGCCTGTCTATCTATGTGTGCATGGGCATATGTACGTCTCTGTACATGCATCTACATGCATCTCTCTGTGTGCATGGACCCACATATGCAGTGCTTTCGGATCCACGTGTACAAGCCTGTGTCTGCATCTGAATGTGTTTCCCAGCCCACTTGCAAAGCTCCTTGGATGTCAGAGGTACATCATATCCCAGCAGGACTTGACAGGTCAGACCCTGCCCCACAGTGAGGGGACCTACAACTTTTCCCAGGACCTGCCAGGATGCTTGAGACCCTCAAAGGTATAAAATGGCCTCTGAATACAGAAAGTAAGTGGAAAGTACTGATTTAAAAGCAAACAGAGACAACTCCTTTTGCAAAAGATTTTCCCAGCAAACACCTGTGCCCCAAGGGCTCCCCACAGAGGGTCTGCCTGGTCCAGGAGGGCTCCCGTGTGTGTCTCCGGATAAGGGATGGTCCTCTGGGCACCCTCCATTCAAGAGCCTCATCTGCGCCAGCAGGTCAGCAGGGTGCGTGGGGGTGCAGAGGGAGGGGGTCCCCCCAGACCAAAGTAACACCCCCAACTCTGAGGGCTCCTGCCTCACCTGGGCTGTGAGGTACAGACACAGATTCCTGGGCCCCAGAGCAGTCTGCGACCAGAACCCCAGCCACCCCAGAGCTCCACATTTTAGGCTGCTGACCCTGAAACCTGTGCACATGTGAGTCCTTCTCCAGAAGAGCACGTGGCTACTGAGACCCAACCCCCCCATTCCGAAAACAGAGTTCTCCTTGCTCCATGTGACCCACAGCCAGGGAGTGGCTTCCTGTCACAGCTCTGTGCCTAGGACTCTCCTATGGGTCTGGAGGGCACAGTGAGGGACAGGGGTGTGGGGGAGGGGTCAAGGAAGACAAAAGAGAATACTGCATTGTGTACGGGCCTGGGACTGGAGGGGGCTTCATGTGCTGAGGCTTGAGGGGTGGCCAGAGGCACTGAGATGGCATCATTGACCTTACATGGGCCTGGAGTGGGGGTGGGGCACACCTGGGTGGGGAATAGGGCACCCCTGGGGTGGGGGGTGGGGCACACCTAGGCTGATGGATGGGGCACACCTGGGGTGGGGGTGGGGCACACCTGGGGTGGGGGTGGGGCACACCTAGGCTGATGGATGGAGCACCTCTGGGGTGGGGGTGGGGCACACCCAGGCTGATGGATGGGGCACACCTGGGGTGGGGGATGGGGCTGGGCAGGCCAGGGGTGGCCTAGGACACTGACCTGCACACAGGTCCTGCCAAGTCCTGGGTCCCACCATCAGGCAGCAGCCTGGCATGCATCAGGGGAAGCCAACAGCCCAGGGTGACTCCAATGGCCATCTGCCTCGGCCCTGTCTGTCTCTTCTCCAGCTCCTAGACTGACTTTGGGGTCAGCATGAAGTCCAACTGGGGTATTTTTCTTGTATGGCTTGTGATTTTGGTGTCATATCCAAGAATCCATGACAGATTCCAGGTCATAAAGATTTGCCCCTGCGTTTTACTCTAAGAGCTTCATGGTTTTGTGTCTGATTCGTTCTGGTGTGTTTAGGGAGTTAAATTGAGGAAAGGGTCTATGCAGTCATCCCTGCATTGTTTGTTGGTGAGACTGTACCCTCCCCCCAAAGGTCCACCTGCCTGGGTGTGTCCCTGGGCTCCAGCTCCACCCAGCTGGTCCTGCCCATGCATTTCAACCACCCCTGGTGGCTTGGCCTCACCTCCACTCCTATTCCCCACCAAGGGGCCCTGCTCAGGTTTACTTCTCATTTACCATCCCTGCTCAGGCCTCAGTCCCCCATGTGCAGGATGTGTGCATCCTGGGTGGTGTCCCCACTAACGCAGAGTGCTGGACCCTCCTCCTCCTGACCTCCACCCAGCTCCTTGCAGCCAGTCCTTTCCTGAGAGGCTGGACCTGGGCTCCTGCTCCACACCCTCATCCGTGGGCCACCCAATCAGGAGTATCTGGGGCCATGAGGCAGTCCTAACTCCAGAGATGCAGCACTTGATGGTGAACTTGTGTGCACGCAAGTGTGAAGGCCCAGCTTTGACACCCACTCCCTTGGGCTCAGATCCCATCTCAACTGCTTCTGTGGTGTGACCTGGGCTGGTTGCCCTCAAAGGGATGAGCCCTACCTTTCCTGCTTCTTGACCCCAGGCCCAGGCCCCCAGAGCTCCCGAAGACTGGAGCAAGAGTGCGTAGGTGCCAATTAAGCTTGGCTGGCATTTGTTGGGTGGGGTGATGCATGCGGGACAGTCTTGCTCTCTCTATGGGGACAGGAGTTCACCTGAGGGCCGGACATTGCACAGAGGAAGCCTGTGTGGCTGGACTCAGGGCCGACCATCAGCAGACCAAGAGGGGGATGGGTGTGGAGGCAGCTGTGGCTCAAAGTCCAGAGAAAGTGATGGCCCTGTGTGTGCAGCTGTGTGTGTGAGCGTCTTGTGTGCATATGTCTGCATGTGCACAACTGTTGGTGTGAGATTGCATATTTGCACATGTATGTGTGTGCATGTGTGTTCCCCAGAACCTGCCTGCATGTCCAGCGTAGACCACACTCTGGGTGATTGACAAAGGGCAACGGCTCCGGCCACGGCTCCAGCAACGCCCTGGAGCTGGGTGTCCTACAGGCAGTGAGGCTTCCCGGGGCTTGCAGACTCTGCTGCTGGGTGGAGGGCTGTCGTCCTGGCAGTGGTGGGGACAAGCCCAGACTATAGAGGGAATGGACAGAGGGGTGGGCACCTGGGGAGAGATGAGTGTTTGGGCAGAATCCCAGGATGGTGGGGGTCGAGAGGTAAGCCTGCCAGGTTCCAGGTATTCTGGAATCACAGAACTCCAGGGCTGGGCTAGACCTGGGCAGGACAGTCCCACTCAACAGGTCCTGGCTGCTCCCAGAGGCCGACTGAGGTGGCAGGAGGGGGGGGGTGGGCAAAGCCCAAGCAGCCTCTGGGATCCCTGTTGGTCTTGGCTGGTGCTGGGTGGCTCTTCCAGCCCTGCCTGGCTGGCACTGGTCCCAGGCCCACGAGTTCCTGCCTCTGGTGTCTTGGGAGAGCCAAAGGACCCAGATAAGGAGGGTCTCCAGCATCTGTTCTAGCCACCAGCTTCCTCACCAGCCAGGCATTGCCACCCCAACAGGCCCCCGCCAGGGCCAGAAGCCCCTGAGTGTGCATCCCCTCCCCAGCCCTTTGCCCAGCAGACCCCACCAAGAGGATCCAGAGTCAGGAGCCAGGCTGGGTCCACCGGGGCAGGCAGCACGTCCGGCCGGGTGCACGGGCTTCATTTCCTGTCCTAGAGAGTGAAGACACATGGCTGCTTCACCCACACAGAGCACCCACATGCAGCTCACACACACATGCGCACATGCAGCTCACACACATGCACACACACATGTAGCACACACACACATGCACACATGCAGCTCACACACATACACACACATGCAGCTCACACACATGCACACAGGCAGCTCACACACATGCACACACGTGCAGCTCACACACATGCGCACAGACAGCTCACACACATGTGCACAGGCAGCTCACACACATGCACACACATGCAGCTCACACACACATGCAGCTCACACACATGTACACACACATGCAGCTCACACACATGCACACACATGCAGCTCACACACACATGCAGCTCACACACATGTACACACACATGCAGCTCACACACACATGCACACACACATGCAGCTCACACACATGCGCACATGCAGCTCACACACACATGCACACATGCAGCTCACACACACATGCAGCTCACACACACATGTACACATGCAGCACACAGATGCACACATGCAGCTCACACACATGCGTACATGCAGCTCACACATGCGCAATGCAGTTCACACACACATGCACACACACATGCAGCTCACACACACATGCACACATGCAGCACACAGATGCACACATGCAGCTCACACACATGCGTACATGCAGCTCACACATGCGCAATGCAGTTCACACACACATGCACACACACATGCAGCTCACACACACAGCTCATACACATGCACACACATGCACACACGCAGTTCACACACACACACAGCCCACAAACATGCACATGCACACACATGCCCCCCAGGACCGCCTGCCTGCTCAGTCCTCTGTCCCTATAACCTTTGTCTGTGTGATGCCAAGTAACCCTCCTGGTCAAGAGACTGGACAGACACAGGCCAGGCGGCCAGGTCGGGGGAGGAGACAGGCTGGGGCAGGTGGACATGTGGAGTCCCAGCACTCACAGCTGGCCCAATGCTCACAAGCAGGGTGGGCTGCTGGGGGTCCTGAGGCAGCTTCTGCCCTTCCTTCTTACTGGGCGGGTCCTTGATGGGTGAGGATTAGGGACCTTGTGGCATCCTCAGAAATCCCCTCCTGCTTGCCATGCCGGGATCCAGGACAGGATGGTGGCGACCTTGTCCCATCCCCAGAACCACCCTCTTGTCATGCATGGATCAGGGACGGGCTGGTGGGGACCTTGTCCCATCCCCAGAACCACCCCCCTCGCCCCCATCATGCAGGGATCAGGGATGGGCTGGTGGGGACCTGGTGCCATTCTTGGAACTCTCCCCCTCCGCACACCATGCGGGGATCTGGGACAGGCTGGTGTTTGGCCCTGCAAAGGCGTGCAGCTGCTGGCCCCTGTCAGGGCCCCAGCAGCCTGGGAGCTAGGCCACACAAGGGGGGCTCTGCAAATGGTTCCCCCAACAGAACGGGCCTCCTCCCAGGTCCTCTTCCCAGGAGCCCCTGTCTGCCTTCTGGAGCCGCTTGAGGGTGAGGTCCCATAGGGGCTGAGGAGGCAGGAGTTGCTCTGGGGCTCCCAGGGCTGGAATGTGGGATGAGCCATGGTCAGATCAGATTTCCTCATTTGCCTGAGGAGCTCCCTAAGTTGGGGGAGCCAGCCCTGCTCTAATGGGAACCAGCTGTGGGAGGGGGAGGCCGTGTCTGGAAGAACAGGCCACGTACTCCATGCTCCCAGGGAAGATCTGATGAGCCCCGCCTTTTACAGCTGGGGAAACTGAGGCCCAGAGCAGGCCCATGTCCAGGACCCCTCCAGACTGCAGCTGGGCACCCTCAGGGTCCAGCCAGCTGTTCCCTGTGCTCAGGCCAGGCAGACCCTCCAGCAGGCTGGGCCGGCCCCTGTGGGGCCCCTCTGCCTCCCCGGGCACACGCTCTGCTCCCCACGCTGGGCTCACAGGGACACGGGCTCTGTGGCTGGGGGGGGGGGGTGATTCTCAGGCCATCAGCAGAGGGCTGCTCTGGGAGAGACAGCAGTTGTGGTGTGGGCAGAGAACCAGGGCACACCGTGGTCCGCCCCAGCCCCCCAGCTCCTGCTACTGCCGGCTAGCTGCGTATCAGTCAGCGTTTGCTGCATGACAGACCACCCTCGACTCATGGGTGAACCACAGGGAGGTCTCATCCATCTGCCTGCAGGGCCTAGGTCTGGGGTGGGGACCTTGGTGCCAGGTCAGCATGGAGCTGCAGTTCAAGGTGGGGTTGGGGCTTTGACTGTGGCTGAGCCTTCCTGGAGAGGGCTGGGAACTGGTGGCTCAGGGGGTACAAATAACAGGGAGGCTGCCCAGGGCTGGAGGGATGGCGTGGGCCTGGGAGAGGGCTTTGAACAGGAGGCAGGGGATGGGCACGGGTCAGACCCAGCTCAGGCATGAGGCACAGTGATGACCATACCTGGGCTGACCCTGCACTCAGGACCCCACGGCCTACTGCTGACACCCTAGGATCCTGTCAGGGCCAGGACCCCTATTCCTGCTCTCCTGATGTGGCCTGGCCCTGGCAAAACTCGGGTAGGGGGCACCAGAGCAAGGCCCAAGATGTGGGTGGACTGGGTCTCCAGGGCAGGGACACAGACTGAGGTGTGGTCGGGAGGGGACGTGGGGGTGAGAAGCAGGTGGGCGGGGACAGTCCAGGGGGCACAGGAGGGGATGTGGGAGTGAGGAGCAGGTGGGCAGGGACAGTTAAGCCACAGGAATAGGAGTTGTTTCTGCAGAAAGGGGCATTATCTTTAAACGAGGATGTTGATGACTGTATTGAGGTTACTGAGGTAATCAGCATCCGTGAAGAGAATGCTGAGCACACCTGTGCATGCTCAGTGGGCCTCAGCCATTTCCACTGGTGTCTGCACATAACCGCAGAGCACTGGGCAAGAGGTGGGACCAGGCCTGAGGAGGAGCAGGGACAGTCTTAGCTACCAGGCAGTGTTGCTGGAATGGCAGAAGGGAGGGGGCCTGGCCAGTGACAGGTCCCCCCACAGTCGGGCACCATGGCTGGGGTTGGGGGCAGGGCTGACCGTGGGCACCCTGGCTGGGGTGGGGGCTGGATTAGGAAGACATTCCTTGGATGCTGCTGCCCTCCTTACTTGGGGAGTCCACTGCCTTCAGGGATCCAGGGAGGAAAGCAAGACCCTGCCCAGCAGAGCCCCCAGCCAAGGTGGCAGGACAGCGTGGCTGTGTGGCCCCCAGGGGACAGTGGTGGCGGACTGCTCCCCAAGCAGCTGGAAGGTGCCTTGGGTGAGGTGGAGCACAGTGGGCAGGATTACAGGCATGTGGGACGGCTTCTCGGTCCCTCGGCCAGCCCCCCAAAGCAGAGGTCCCTTTGCAATCACACCGTGCTGTGGAGTGTGTTCTGCGGCGCCCAGGTCCCACCCCTCAGGTGTGATGGAGGTGACTTTGCCAGCAGGGAGCCTGGCCAGCCCCCACCAGCAGACACTTGGCACCACAGGAATCTGCCTCCTGATTACCCAGTTCAAAGGGCCTGTGTGTCCCCAGCTGCTTCTGGCTCCTGGGTCCTGGCCCGGAAACGGGGTGCCACACAAGCCCTCCACCCGGGGACTCTTGTCCAGCTCCTGCTGTCATGAGGCCTCAGCACCAGACCTGATGTAGGGGCCAGGCTGCTCGGAGTGGATCTGGCTCAGCTGGATGCCAGGACATGCAAGTCTGTGCAGACAAGGCTTCTGGCTGACCGGGGCTCTGGGTCTCCTGCATGTCAGCTGGACCTCCTGCTGCCTGGTGGAAGTCAGACCTGTCCTGGATGCCCCGTCCCCCAGGTCTCACCCAGATGTCCCTGTCCCCCAGGTCTGTCCTGTATGTTCCTGTCTCCAGGTCTGTCCTAGATCTCCATGTTCCTCAGGTCTGTCCTGGATGTCCCTGTCCCCAGGTCTGTCCTATATGTCAGGTCCCTAGGTCTGTCCTAGATGTCCCTGTCCCCAGTGTCAGCCCTGGATGTCCCTGTTCCCCAGGTCTCACCCAGATGTCCCTGTCCCCAGGTCTCTCCTACATGTCAGGTCCCCCACATCTGTCCTGGATATCCCTGTCCCCCAGGTCTGTCTTAGATCTTTCCATGTCCCTCAGGACTGTCCTAGATATCCCTATCCCCCAGGTCTCTTCTGGATGTCCCTATCCTTCACATGTCTCCTAGGTGTCCCTATCCCCAGGTCTGTCCTACCTGTCATGTCTCCAGGTCTGTCCTGGATGTCCCTGTCCCATAGGTCCATCCTGGATGTCCCTGGGCCCCAGTTCTGTCCTAGATGTCCCTGTCCCCAGGTATCTCCTAGATTTCCTTGTCCCCTAGGTCTGTCCTGGATGTCCCTGTGCTCCAGGTCTGTCCCACACGTCCCTGTCCCCCGAGTTGGTCCTAGATGTCCTTGTCCCTAGGTCTCAATTAGTCACTGTCCAATGACTAATGAATGGATAAAGAAGATGTGGGGGTGCCTGGATGGCTCAGTCAGTTAAGCGTCTGAGTCTTGGTTTCAGCTCAGGTCATGATCTTATGGTTCATGGGATCAAGCCCCTTGTTGGGCTCTGTGCTGACAGCAAGGAGCATGCTTGGGATTCTCTCTCTCCCTCTCTTCCTGGCCCTCCCCTGCTTATAATCTCTTTCTCAAAATAAATAAATAAACTTGAAAAAAAAGATTTGGTATAATACTGCTTGGCGATGGAAAAGAATAAAATCTTGCCATTTGCAATGATGTGAATGGAGCCAGAATGTATTATGCTAAATGAAATAAGTCGATTAGACAAAGACAAATACCATATGATTTCACTCATATGTGGAATTTAAGAAACAAAACAGATGAACATAGGGGAAGGGAAGGAGAGAGAAGAGAGGGAAACAAACCACAAGAGACTCTTAACTATAGAGAACAAACTGATGGTTGATGGAGTGAGGTGGGTGGGAGATGGGCTAGATGGGTGATGGGCATTAAGGAGGACGCTGTGATAGGCACTAGGTATTGTATGTAAGTGATGGATCACTGAGTTCTACTCCTGAAACCAGTATTGCACTGTAAGTTAAATAACTGCAATTTAGATTTAAAAATAAGTTTAAAAAAGTTTCCACGTCTTTTGTTTAATGTATTCCTAAGTATTTTATTCTTTTTGATATTATTGTAAATGGAACTGTTTTGTTAATTTCATTTTCAAATTGTTCATTGCTAGTGTACAGAAATTGATTCATTTCTGCATATTGATGTTGTATCCTGCAACTATTATAAATTCTAACCATTTTTAGTGGAGTTCCTATGCACAAGATCATGTCATCTGCAGATAGAGATAATTTGACTTCTTACTTTCCAATCTGGATGCCTTCTTTTCGTTTCTTATCTAATTTCTCTGGCTGGAGCCTCCAGAACAATGTTGACTAGAATGGAAGTGGTGAGGTCAGACATCCTTGTCTTGTTCCTCATCTTATGGAAAACACACCCAGTCTTTCACCGTTAAGTATGATGTTAGCTGTGGGGGTTTTGTAGATGCTCTTTATCAAGTCCATGAAGTCCCTGATACTCCAAGTCTGTTGATCATTTTATCATGAAATGGTATTGATTTTTGTCAGGTGTTTTTTTTTTTTTTTTTGCATCTATTGAGATGAGCGTGTGGATTTTGTCCTTAGTCTGTTAATAGAGTTTATCACATTGTTTTTGCATGTTAATCCAACCTTACATCCCTAGCACAAATACCACTTGGTCATGGTGTATGATGCTTTTAATTTGTTACTGGATTCAGTTGGATAGTATTTTATTGAGGACTTTTGCTTCTGCATCATAATAGATAGTGGTTTGCAGTTTTCTGTTCTTGTGGTGTCTTTGTCGGGTCTGGGAAATACTAGCCTTCAGGACTGAACTGAGAAGGGCTCCCTTCCCTTCTATTTCTCCCTTCCCTTGCTTATTTCTCTTTGGATGAGCTTGTGAATGAGTATTACTTCTTCTTTAAGTGTTTGGTAGAATTTACCCTTGAAAGCCTCTGGTCTGGGGTTTTTCTTTCTGGCACATCTTAAAAGTACTAACTCAGTCTCTTGGAATAGGTCTATGCAGACATTTTATTTCTACTGAGGTCAGTTTAGATAGCTCGTTCCTTTCTAAGAACCTGCCCATTTCATATAAATTTCTCAGTAGTTGGCAAACAGTTGTTAAAAATATTCCTTCACTAACTTTTTTTTTGGTAATTATCACTAACTTTATTAATGTAAGCCTTTCTTTTTTTCATTGTCTAGCTAAAGGTTTATCAGTTCTGTTGATCTTGTCAAAGAACTTCAGTTTTCTCTATTTTATTTTGTATGCCATTGATCCACTCTCATCTCTATTACCCCCTTCCTTTTGTTTGCTTTGGGTTTAGTTTTTGCTTCTTTCTGTTACTTAAGGTGGAAGGTTAGGTATTCATTTGAGAACTCTCTTGTTTTTCATGCAGGAATTTAAAGCTATACATACTTTTAAGACCTGCTTGAGCTAGATCTCTTATTTTTTTTAATGTTTATTTTTGAGAGGAGAGAGAGACAGAGCACAACCAGGGGAGGGGAGAGAGAAAAGGAGACACAGATTCTGAAGCAGGCTCCAATCTCTGAGCTGTCAGCACAGAGCCCAATGAGGGGCTCGAAATCACAGACTATGTGATCATGACCTGAGCTGATGTCGGACGCCTAACCAACTGAGCCCCCGGGTGCCCCATACATGTCTTATGTTTTTACATGTGATGGGGGGGATCTCTCTTCCCTCTCTCGCCTCTCTCGCTCACTCTTGTGCTTTCATTTTAATCTATTTCCAAGTATTTTCTAACTTATCCTGTGATACTGTCTTTGACCCACTGGTTACTGAGGAGTATGTTATTTAATTTACTCATATTTGTGAATTTCCCAGATTTTATTCTATTATTCTTTTCAGATTTCATTCCATTTTGGTGAGAGGACATAATTTGTATGTCCCTTAAATTTCAGTCCCTTAAATTTATTTGAGGTTTATTTTTTGACCTAGCAAATGGTCTATTCTGGAGACTATTCCATGAGTTCTGGAGAATGTGTGTGCTGTTGCCTGGTTAGGCGTTCTACGGTTCTTGAGGTCTGGTGTTGTTCCAGACTTGCTCATCATTGGTGATCTTCAGCTTAGCTTTTTATCCATTACTGAAAGTGAGTTGTTAACATATTCAGATTGTTATTTTTAATGTCTGTTTCTCCATTCAATTCTGTCAGTTCTGGCAGCATGAATTTTGGGACTCTGTTGTTAGATGTTTCTATCTTTATAATTATTGCATCTTCATGATACACGACACAATTCATGATGAATTGATCCTTTTACACTTTTTAAATGTCTTTTTTTTTTACCTCTAGTAATGTATTTTGTTTTAAAGTCCTTGTGATGCCCTGAGCAGACAATCCAGCCATATCATTCTAGAATTCTGACCTACAGATCTGTGAGATGATAAATATGTGTTTTTAGGTAAAATGATAGGTTTCTGATCATTTGTTATGCACCAATAGGAAACGAATATGGATTTTGGTATTAAGTGTGAGCTGTTGCCTTACCATATACTTAAGTGTGCGGTGGCTTTGGAATCAGGCAGAGAGGGTGGTGGCTGGAAGGACTCTAGGGACATGATAGGAAAAGCCTAGACAGGGTTGATGGGGGTGACAGTGGGAATATGGATGCTGGGGATGCTATAAGTGCAGTGCTATTGGGATCTGGGGGGAGGAGTCTCCTCGTGCAGTGGAATAAGGCTTGGCAAAGTTTGTTTCAAGGGGACGCTGGGTTTCTTCTTGCCCTTATGGGGAAAATGAAAGAGGAAACATAAGCAGAGGAAAGACCTGTTGAACAAAAAGACACTAGGGAGTGATGATATTGGAAATTCCCCTCCATGCTGCTGTTTCCTCAGCAGTAGCCACTGTACAACCGTACAATAGCATTCAGTTACCTCATTGTGCACATCTTCCTATGTGATTTCTTTACCCACCCATGGCCTCTGTGCTATTATCATCAGAAATATTATGTTTCTTTGTATACACATACCCAAATACGTGTGTGTGTGTGTGTGTGTGTGTATGATTGTATACATTTGTATACTTGTAATATATATATATATATATATATAGCCTTATGCAACAGCTTTTTAAACAAGTTAAGGGGATGAAAGAGAGGGTATATACATTATGCAGTCTCTTACAATGATCTGCATAAGTACCAGTCCCAGAGAACTTCATTTGTTCATGTGCATCCTAATTACCATCCATTGTCCTTGCTTTCAACCCAAAGAATTTTCCTAAATAAAACTTAGGAAGCAGATTTGCTAGCACCAAATTCTCTCAGCTCTTGTTTATATGGGAATGTTTTTATTATGCCTTCATTTTTTTAAAGATAATTTTGCTGGACATAAAATTCTTGGTTGGTATTTCCTTCCCCCACCCCCAGCACTTTGAGTATGTTATTCACTGCTTTCTGGCTATCATTGTTGGCTATTGTGAATACTGTTTAAAATATATTGTTTTTGACTGAAGCAGTCTTTAATTCTTTTTTTTTAAGATTTTATTTCATTTTATAAAATATTTATTTATTTTGAGAGAGAGAGAGAGAGAGGGAGAGAGATCACAGTGGGGGGGGGGGCAGAGAGAGAAGGAGAGAGAGAGAATCCCAAGCAGGCCTCACCAGTCAGTGCACAGAGCCCGATTTGGGGCTCAAACTTATGAAACAGATAATGACCTGAACTGAAGTTGCACGCTTAACCAACTGAAACACCCAAGCACCCCACTTAAAACATTTTAAAAATCTCATTGCAGTCTCTTCTTGAACTCATGATTTATGAGAAGCCTGATGACATTGCTCCTCTATAGGCAAGGATTTTTCCTCTGATGTCTTTCAAGATTTCCTCTGTCTAATTTTTTGCTGCACTGAATATGATATGTCTCTCCATATATCTTATTTTATGATGTTCTCTAAGGTTCCTGGATCTGTGGTTTGGTGTCTACCATTAGTCATTAGTCATTACTCCTTATGCCTTCAAATATTTCTCCTATTCCTTTCTCTTTTCCCTCTCCTTCTGATATTCCCACTATGTGTATGTGACACATCTTGTGATTGTCCCACCGTTCTGGGGCATTGTGTTATTTTTTTCACTTTTTTTCTCTTTGCCTGTCAGGGTTTGGACATATCTTCAGGATTTATGACTGTCCCCTTGGCCATGTCCACTTTGCTGATGAGTCCAGCAAAGGGGGTCTTCATTTCTGTGACAGTGTGTTGATTTCTAACATTTCCCTTTAACCCCACCCCCCTTAGCACTTCTATCTCTCTGCTCACATGGCCCATCTGCTCCTCATGCTGTCTACTGTATCCATCAGAGCCCTTAGCATAGGAGTCATAGTTTATGTTACCTGTCCGGTAATTCCAACATTTTTGCCACACCCGGGTCTGGTTCTGGTGCTGCTCTGTGTCTTCAAACTGTGCTTGGTCCTTAAGTATGCCTTGTAACTGTTGTCAAAGCTGACATGATGTATGACTAAGGGCCTTTAGTGTGAGGCTTTGTTTACCTGTCTGCATTCACTGCTGTAGCGGTGGGTCCAAGGACAGACTTCGTGGGCTGATCCTAATTATGTTACTGTGGTAAAATACACATATACCATCCTAACCATTTTAAAGTGTACAGTTCAATGGCATTCCTTATATTCCCATTATTGTGTAACCATTACCACCAAGAACCCTTGTCATCTTGCAAAATTAAGACTATATTCATTAAATAATACCTACCTTGCCCTTTGCAACCACTACTGTACTTTCTGTGCCTATTTTGACTACTCTAGGGACCTCATGTAAGTGGAATCCTACAGTGTTTGTCTTTTTGTGACTGGCTTATTTCACATAGCACAATGTCCTCAAGATTCATCCAGGTTGTACCTTGTGTCAGAATTTCCTTCCTTTTTATTTTTTATTTTTTTTTGAAATTTAAAGAAAAAATTTATTGAAGATCTGAAAAACAATTCCTAAAAGATTGGCTTTTCCAGAAAACTGTAGCTACACAACGCATTGCGTCTATCATGTTAACACGTGCATTAGACACAAATACAAAACCATGAAACAAGCCACCATTCTTCAACAATCGGAGCAAAGGGACGATGCCTAAGGAACAGCATGGACGGCCTGTAGGATGGGCTCTTTACTTTAAGCACCATAAAAAAGGAGCACAGACGGATGAGCGTGTTCAGGTATATACACTGAATTGAACATTTGGCACTAGGAATCAGAGCAGTTTGTCATACAGCATTAACACATATTATAAAAGTGCGGAGTGTCAAAGGGATAGAACCACCAGCATTCAAAAGGAGCTTGGTCGACCAGGCAATAAAACACTCTACAGTATGTCTCTGGTCGTCCATCACTGAATACACTGGTAGCGACTTTGAAATGAAAAAAAAAGAAAAGAAAAAAGGAGCTATAACCCCTTTTATTTTCTCTGTTTAAGATCAACATCAATTCTGTTATATACTAACATTTGCAAAGTACATCATTTGTACAAGAGGAGGACTAAACAAAAATGTGTTTACAGAAATCCAAACAGCGTCAGCGCCTCGCCTCACACAGCTTTCCGATGGTACTCAGGCGGGGCAACTTCATAATCACTGGCACTAAACAAGGTTGCAGAATTCTTTGCCAGGTATTTTAGGAAGTCATGAAGATAATCCAGCAACAATGCAAGACTCTTCTCGTCCAGAGGAGTATAGGCCAACATGGCTCCAATTCGTACAAACAATCTCAGTAGATGCAGCACCCCGTACACCTGGGACATGGGCGCGTCCGGGTGGTCTGCGAGAATCTCAGCGTACTGCGGCCTCTCAAATTTGTAGAGCAGCTGAGTCCCCAGCATCACATTGAAGTACTCCTTTATGCCGGCCACCACCTCATTCACAGCGTACTCCTTATTATCTGTGTTTCCTCAAGATTTCTTGTAATTTGCATAATCCTCTAGAATGGAATCCACGTTCTTCTTGGCAGGAAGATAAAACAGCTGTTTTTGCCGGGTAATTAAGTCCCAATCATCAACAAGCCACGGTTTTAATTCTTCAGGAATCTTTACTTTCACTTCAACTCTGTTCATGAATGTTTCCTCATTCTCAACGGTAGGATCCACTCGGGCCCTTTTCTTGCGAGGAGGCTGAGGTGTCTCGCTGGTACTGCCACCATCTCCATTTCCAGGTGTTTTCTGTTTGTTCTTTTTGGTTTTCACTTCAACATTTTTCTGCTGCAGGCCGGCGGTCTTCTTCCCTGGGGCAGCACCTCTCATCTTCCCCTCTGCATACTGCTCCTGATTGTCTTTTTGAAGTTCTCGCTGTTTCTGCAGATTGGTGTCCACGTACTTGAGTACTCTGCTTTCTGGAACCCATTCGTCCCAATTTTTATTCCAACCACTGTAACGTATAAAGTATTTCACTTGTTTGTCCTTTATGGCAACCTTTACACACTTTGCTTTATAGAGAAGAGGCCCATGAAAGCACAGCACTCGCTCACCCTCCTGGAATTTGGGCTTTGGGTCCTGTTTCAGCGCCATTTATATCTTTCCTTCCTTTTTAAGGCAAACTAATATTCCATTCTATTTTAAGGAAGAACAATATTCCATTGTATGTATAGAACATGCTTTGGTAGTCCATGCATCCACTGATGGACACATGGCTTGTTTCCATGTTTTATCTACTGTGAATAATGCTGCTATGAATATGGATGCACAAATATCTCGTCAAAATCCTGCTTTCAATTCTTTGGGGTATGTGCCAGTGGAATTGCTGGGCCATGTGGTAATCCTATGTGTAATTTTTTTTTTTTGAGAATGGCTGTACTGTCTTCCACAATGGGTGCACCATTTTACACCCCAACTGACAGTGCATGAGGGTTCCAATCTCCACATCCTTGCCAATTATTGTTAGTTTCTGGGTTTTTTTTAATGTTTATTTATTTTTGAGAGGGAGGGAGAGAGTGTAAGCCAGGGAGAGGCAGATAGAGAGGGAGACACAGAATCTGAAGCAGGCTCCAGGCTCTGAGCTGTCAGCACAGAGCCTGACGTGGGGCTTAAACCCATAAACCATGAGATCATGACCTGAGCTGAAGTCAGAAGCTCAACTTACTGAGCCACCCAGGCGCCCATGTTTTGTTTTTTTAATTCTCCTCATTGTAGTTGTGTTTTCTCACTTCTTTGCATGCCCAGTGAACTATGAGTGGATGCCAGACATTGAGTTTTACCCTGTTGGTGCAGGATGTTTTTGTATTTCTACACATCTTGCTGAGCTCTGACCTGGGATGCATTGAAGTTACTTGAATAGACAGGCCTTTTAGGTCTTGCTTTTGGGATTGTTAGGTGGGTCTGTGCAGGGCTCAGTCTGGGGCTAATTATTCCACACTTCTGCAGTGAGAACTTGATGAGCACTCTATCCAGTGCCCATGAATTATGACTTCTTCATGGCTGGCTGGTGGGACCACTATTCCCAGTCCTGTATAAGCACTGGGTACTGTTCCCTCTCATTCTTCTGGGAGATCCTTTGCTCAGCTTCGGACAGTTTTTACATGTGTTTGTGCTGATCTGTGCTCAGCAGAACACCAAGAGGGGGTCTTCTTCAATCCCCCAGGGTTCACCTCTGTGCAGCCCTCACACCTCTGGTTCTCTGTGTGGACAGACTGAGCCACCTTGGTGTCCCATGACTCAGGCAAGTGCTTTTCCTGGCCCCATCCAGGATCCTTCCTCCTGTGCTGTGTCCCAGAAGCTGAGACAATGCTAAAGCTACTTCCATTTATTTCCTGCCTCTCAGGGATACAATTATGCACTAGTTGATGTCCAAGTACTGAAAACAGGTTTCCTATATCTATCCTTTTAGTAATTCATGGTGGTTTCAGATGAAAAGTAAATTTGGTCTCTGTTACTCTATATTGGCCAAAAGCAGAAATGTTTCTCATTATTTTATTCAAACCCAAATGAAAACAAAACAGCACTTTTTCTTTTAAAAAATATACACATCAATAGCATGAAAGCATATTCATGCTTCTTTTCTGAATTTCCCTTTTCCCTTCCCATTCTGGGTAATTTCTTCTGACTCATATTCTGGTCCACAGAGTCTCTCTTCACCTGAGTCAAGGTAATTATAAATGTCATTCAATGAGTTCTGAACTTGATTTTTGTATTTTTCATTTCTGGAAGTCCTGTTTGGTTCCTTTTCAAATCTCCTGTGTCAAATTTATAGTTTCCAGTTGTTTCAGAAGTTTACAGGCCTGGTTTTATCTCCTTGAACATAGGAAGCACATTTGTTTTACAGTTTCTGGCTTATAACTCAAGTATCTGGGTTTCTTCATGTCTGTTTTTCCACCGGTTCTGTCATGGCAAATTATCTCATGTTTCTGGTCATCTTTGTTTGTGTGCTGAACAGATATTTAAATGTCATTTTTCAGAATAATCCCAGGCCCAGGGTGATGTGACCACTATCCTAAGAGGGTTTCTGCTTGCTTCTCCAGGGGCATTCTGGAGCTCCCTTACACCAAGCTTGGGTTTGAGATTTTCTGAGCTTCCGTGAGATTCAAGGCTGGACTGCCGTCCATGGGAGAGCTGGCTCACTGCCCGCTCCCTCCTAGGGGGCATCCCATCTTGTCTGCAGTCCAGGGCAGGTGTGGTTTACCATGGTCCACACCCCTGGCGAACCATGGCCTCCTACTGTTGTTTCCCTAACCCCAAAGACTGCCAAAAGTAATACAGCCACAAAGCTGCCATTTCTGAAAAAGCAGGAGCAGCCTTGACTGCTTGACTCACCTCTCCACCTCCTTGCTCCCCCGGGTTTGGTGATTCATCACCACGATTTAGATGATTTAGATGTTTCCTGCCTCTGTGAAGATGACGCCTATGTGTTGTCTTCATGGGAAAGCCCCTATTAAACTGTTTGCCATTATTGGAAACTTGTCCATATATTAAACTAAACATTTTAAAGTGTTCTCTTTATTTTTGTATAGTGTGAGGTCACGTTCTTAGTTAATTTCTCCCATGTAGTAGTTACTTTACCAAGAACATTTGCCGAATATCTCCTCCTCTCCCATTGGCCTCCAACACCATCTGAGTTATGTGTCAAACTTCCACACATGGAAGGATCTAATCTTGCACTTGATTCCACTATCGGTTGTCCAATTCCAACCAGCTTCTGTGCCTGTATAGGCACCAGTGTGTTTTAACTACTAGGGTGTCATAATAAGATTTGGTATTTAAAAGGAAAATTTATCTGTCACCCTTCCACATGAATTATAACTTTTAAAACCAGTCTTTTCTGTACATTTAAAAACTATCTCAGATGTGTGTGTTTGGGGGGGGGGCTTAAAACAACACATATTCTTTCATAGTTCTGAAGGTCAAGGGTCTGAACTGAGTCTGATGGGGCTACAATCAACAATTGCATCTGCAGGGCTGGTTCCTTGTGGAAAAGAACCAATTCCTTGCTGATTCCAACTTCTAGATGCTGCCAGATACCCCAGCTTGTGACAGCATCACTCAATCTCTACCTCTGTGGTTACTTTGCTTTCTCTTAACATGAACCCTCCTGCCTATCTTGTATAAGGACCTATGGGTTTTCACACTGGGCCAATCTGGATAATATAGGAAAATCTCCCCATCTCAAATGCTTACCTTAATCACACCTGCAAAGTCCCTTTTACCAGGAGGGGTACATTTTCACAGGACATGGGGATTAGGATGTGGACAGCTTTGGGGAACCATTACTCTGTCTGCCATACCACTCAAGTAATTGCTATATCATATTTTTACCGGATTCTCATTGGCCTATAGATTGATTTAGAGACAGGTACATTTACGACATTAAGCCTTTATATCCATGAACATTGGATATCTCACCATTCATTTGTCTCTAACATCTCAATAAACTTTTATAATTTTTCTGGTCCTTAGGTAATCCTAAATACTTAAACATTTTGTTGTATAGTAAATGTCATGTATCTTTAAGTGTGTATCTCAGATTTTGTTGCTTATGTATACACATATGATTGTTTATATTTTATCTTCATTCTAGGAAACTTGCTGAATTCTACTACTAGAATAATTTGTAAATTCTTCTAAATTATTCACATAAACAAACAGGTCATTTTTATTACATACTCATTTCCACTCTTCCACTCTTTTGTATTTGATTTTCTCAGTTTCATAATTGTAGGGATGTAATAAGGCAATATTAATGAATATATAGTTTATATATAATTTACATTAATATAATATTATATATTATTATAATTATTATAATAATATAATAATAACAAGCTCATTTCAATAGAGCATGAAGGAATTTAATAATGACCATTAAAAATACATGATTAAGGGGCACCTAGGTGGCTCAGTCCAACCTTGGCTTAGGTCACGATCTTGTGGTTCATAGATTTGAGCCCTACATCGGGCTCTGTGCTGACAGCTCAGAGCATGGAGCCTGCTTCAGATTCTGTGTCTCCCTCTCTCTCTGCCCCTCCCCCACTCATGTTCTGTCTGTGTCTCTGTCTCAAAAATAAAGAAACATTTAAAAAATAACAAAAAATACAGGGCTAAAAACCTTACCAAGGTTAAAAGAAGACAAAAAATCCCTGACTTGAAGAATATATGCTAAAAAAAAAAAAAAACCTGACAACAAAGCTACAGAAAACATCACCATAAATGAAGACAACCTAGGGACCCTCACTATACAATCAGGACTAGGATAGCTGCTATCACCATTCTCAATGACACTGGGAAGAGCCTAGGAGCATCACTGTACAATCGGAACTAGAAAAGGTGGCTTCATCGTTCTTATTGACACTGTTCTATTAATATGTGTTTCTAGCTCTCTGGGTGAGCACTGTTTCCTGTCTACCTCAACCTTGACCAGTTCCATGCATGCTGGTCCCTCATATGCAGAAGTGAGAAGTTCAGCTTCTTGGGTGTCTCCATGAATAGGGTGTACATGATGAAGCCCTGGTCTAGACTACATGCTCCCAAAGCATGCTTTACATCTTGTCCATAATGCATTTTCCTGGCTCATTGTTCAAACCCCATAGTTTCCTTGGGTCTTGATGAAAGAAGAGAGCTGTTCTTGTAGCCAATAGCCCTAAGCCCTTCTTCCACCAGGCTTAAAGTCAGAGTTTCTATAGGAGACTGAAGTGCACGTGTCATGGTGCTCACTAAAGCACATTTTATAGTCCTCCCCTGGAAGAGTGAAAGATGACATGCCATATGCCAAAATGGCAGAACAAAGCCTTTTTGTGAACCAGTGCCACCCTGAGTGTGGGTGTTGTGGCAGAAATGAGAGGTGGAAGTTAACGGCTCTGAAATCCTTGAGTTTCTAAGGGGCTGCTTTCTCCAACAGGAGATTGCAGGTATGGAACATTCCACACTCTGCCCTGGATGATGAGGACACAGCTGCAGAGACTCACCTGGAGCAGAGAAGGGCAGGCAGAAAAGGCAGCCCCACCCCCCAGCTACTGAGACCATCCCATGGCCACAAGTTTGTTAGAGAAGAAAGGTGTAAAGAAGAGGGAATGTGGCCATGGACACCCCTGGCCTGCTAGGCTGTGGGCAAGTGGGATCCTATGTGTCCTCTCTTATCAGCTGTCCTTTGTCATTTGGAGCTTCTGCCTCTGCAGGGCAGTGTTGGTGACCTCTGCAGCAGAGGGGCCTCTGGACTGCGAGCATTCTGTGTACCCTGGGGCAGAGGGCCTGAGAACAGCAAGCAGAGCTTCTTGCCACACCTGCAGGGTTGGCCGGACCCAGACCTTGGTTGGTCTAGCGTAGCTACCCCACACACACGTGGGGGGCGAGTTGTGTCTGCAGGAGACAGGCAAGCCCAACTCTTTCCCAGCTCAGAGCAAACTCCTTATTTCTTGCCAGAGTGCTGTACTTACAGAAAATTGCTAGAAGTTGGAATGATGATCTGGCCTGATTTGCTCCAGGATAAATGAAAACGTGCTGTGTCAGAATGTTTCACTGGTGTTGCCAGCCACACAGAATGGGTCAGTATGCCTCTCGGGAGCCATCGCCCACCCACTTCTTGCAGCCAACCCAACAGGAATTCAGGCCTTGGCTCTGTGGGCACATCCCACAGCTGGCGACCATGCTCTTCCTTTCACCATGAGGTGAAAGGCTCATCCCCTTCCTCAAGACCTCCCTCCCAGGCCACTTCCGCATCCTTCCCTGAAAGGCTCTTGCCTTTTCAAGTTGGGTGGCGTTCTCCTCCAAATTCTCTTTGCCTTCTGCCAACTGCATGAAAAGTGCAGGGTGAGGGGCTCCAGCCTGGGGGTCTGGGAAGGAATGGAGGCAGAGTACAGGGCGTCAGACCCTCTGCGGGATGGGTGCTGATCTGGAGAGCCTTGAAGGGCAGCAGTCCTGAAATACAATGCAAGGGATGCAATATTTCCAGGGATCAGATGCCAGAGAACAGTCTTTACTGAATGGTGATTACCTCCGAGACATTGACAGGTTCCTTAAAAGCTTATGAAAATGAAAAACCCCAGACAAGGGTTTCTGAATGCGGCCTTGTGCCACCAGGACTCTGTCGTTCCTTTGCACAAGTGAATGGAGTCCATACTAATCGCCCCGGGAGACATGTGAGACTGGAGACATGCAGCTTAAAACGAGAACAGGAAACCGAGAACAAACCTTTTAACATGAGGCAGCAGATGTCTCAGAATGGCAGCACTGATGTCCTTCCTAGCTTAAAAGGGGACAACAAAAGGGGTGCCTGGGTGGCTCAGTTGGTTGAGTGACAAACTCTTGGTTTCAGCTCAGGTCATGATCGTAGTTTCAAGCCCTGCATACAGCTCTGCACTGAGCATGAAACCTGCTTGGGATTCTCTCTCTCTCCCTCTCTCTGCCCCTCCCCTACTCATGCATGCATGCGCGCTCTCTCTCTCTCTCTGTCAGATAAATAAACATTAAAAATAAGAGTTTATGGCTGCATAACATTCATGATGAATAGCTATGCACAAGCGCCCCTTACAAATCATCATACTTCTTCCCAGATGCATCCCCCGTGAAGCAATTAAGCCACTGTCCAGCCCAGTGGCGAAACCATTAGACAGTAGAATATAACCTGAGGAAGTGAGAAGGCACAGTTCAAGACTGCCTCTTGTTGATAATTTAAACATATAGGGGCGCCTGGGTGGCTCAGTCAGTTGAGCGTCCGACTTCAGCTCGGGTCATGATCTCACAGTCTGTGAGTTCAAGCCCCGCATCGGGCCCTGTGCTGACAGCTCAGAGCCTGGAGTCTGTTTCAGATTCTGTGTCTCCCTCTCTCTCTGACCCTCCCCCGTTCATGCTCTGTCCCTCTCTGTCTCAAAAATAAATAAACGTTAAAAAAAAAAAACATATAATGGCCAGGGCACCTGGGTGACTCAGTTAAACGTCCAACTTCGGCTCAGGTCATGATCTCATGGTTCATGGTTCAAGCCTCACATCAGGCTCTATGCTGATAGCTCATGCTCTGTCTCTCTCTCTCAAAAATAAACATTAAAAATTAAAAAAAAACATATATGTCAACCCTAAAGAACCAGTATGGTTTAGCTACACTGACCAAGACAAGCAAACTCAAGAAAGTGGAGCCGTCACTAGCAACCTTAACAAGATAAAAAGGAGTGGGAGAGAAACCAAGAACAAATGCACCAAAAGGAAACTGAGCTGCATGTCCACAGTGGAGGGAAGGAGTTCATCTGGAATACAGGACGTTTCTCAGGGTGTGTCTACCATTACCGTGCCCAGTGATTAAATCAGTGGAAAACGACACAGTTCAGGCAGAACCAATGGCACAGGTGCTTCAGGAAGGCAGACTTGGGTCATTGCACCAGGTCACGAGCCACAACCACCTGAGGTGCTTGCCAAGGGCAAAAGGGGATACAGAATGAGGAGTGGAGGAGAGTACTAACAGAGACCAGCAAGGACCACATGCCCATTTGCAGAAACTCGGACTGTAATGGCAATGAGTATTTTTTCCTCATTTTGTTAAGAATGTGTGTGTGTGTGTGCGTGCGTGCGTGTATGTGTGTGTGTGTGAGGATGCCTGGGTGGCTCAGTGGGTTGAGAATCTGACTCTGGGTTTTAGCTCAGATCATGATCTCACAGTTTGTGGGATCAAACCCCATGTTGGGCTCTGCACTGAGCACGGAGCCTGCTTAGGACTCTCTCTTCCCCTCTCTCTCTGCCATTTCCCCACTCACGTGTGCTCACTCTCTTGAAATAAATAAATAAATAAATAAATAAATATTTTACAAAAGAATAGAAGATTCTATAAGACAAGAGTGAGCATCACCTTTGCACTTTGCATACTCTCCTGGGAAAGGGTTAGTGCATTTTCACTTATATTCGAGATGGTTCTATCATGATAGATGGAAATAAGACTTCATATTGTCATTATTTGGAGATTAACTATGGATTAAGGCGATATGTACGGGCACTGAATTGACAAGGAATGAACTGTCATGGGCAATTTTATGGGTCAACTGGGCTAGGCTATGGTGTCCAATTGTTTGCTCAGATATTCTCCAGATGTTGCTGTAAAAGTGTTTTGTACATGTGATTAATATTTATAATCATAGACTTTAAGTAAAGGAGATTACCTTTGTTATGTGAGTGGCATCATCCAATCAGTTGATGGCCTTCACAGCAAAGCCCTGAGGTATCCTGGATCTCTGCCTTAAGGCTGCCACATTTCCAGCCTGCTCCATTTCCAGCCTGCCCACCTGCCCTGCAGATTTCAGACTCAAGACCTTAACTTCAACACTTGCTCAAGACTCCAGGCTACTACGTGCCTTATAGATTTCAAACTTGCCAGACCCCCACTCCTGGTTCCAAAATCTGTATTTGTTTCCTGGGGCTGCCATAACAAAACAGCACACACTTGACTTAAAACAATGTAAATTCATTCTCAGTTATGGAGGCCAGAATTCCAAAATTGAGGTGTCAGCAAGGCTGTTTGTGTAAGGGTTCTGAGGGAGTACATCTCCACATCCAGGTTTCTCATGCTGCTGGCAACTTTGGCATTCCTCCACTTGTCGATGCATCCCTCCCTCCATCTCTGCCTCCACCTTCACACTGCATTCTCCATCACAAGGCCATCTTCTCCCTGTATGCTCCTCTCTCTTCTTCTCATAAAGCAACAGTCATTTTGGATCAAGGATAACCTGGTTTGACCTCATTTTAACTTTAATTACATTTGAAATGACCCTATTTCCAAATAAAGTCACATTCTGAGGTACTGACAATAGGACCTCAACATATTTGTTATGGGGCAGGCGGGGGGGGGAGGATAATTCAAACTGTAACAGACGGTACTACTCTCCAAGTTGATCTACAGATTCACTACAGTCAAACTTCCAGCAGGGTTTCCTTAGAAATTTTAAGTTGACCTTAAAATTCATGTGAAGGACTCAGAATAGACAAAAAGTTTTGGAGAAGAACAGAGCTGGAGGACTTAATTTTGTGATCGCAAATTTACGACAAATCTACAATAATTGAAAGAGTGTGGAATTTGTGTAAGAACAGAAATACACCTCAACAGAACAGAATTAAGAGTCCAGAAATAAACCCTTCATTTATGGTCAGTTGTTTTATGAGAAGGGTTCCAAGACAATCGATGGGAAAAATATTAGTCTTTTCAATAAATGATCCTAACACAACTGTACATCCACAGGCAAAAGAGTGAATCTGGACCCCTGCCTCACACCATATTCAAATTTAACTCCAAATGGATTGAAGGCCCAAATATAGGAGCTGGAATTATAAAACACTTAGAAGAAAACACAGAATTAACTCTTCATGACCTTGGTGGTTAAGCAATGATTTCTTAGATATGACTCTAAAAGTACCAATGTCAAAAGAAAATAGATAAATTGGACTTCTTTAAAGTTAAAAGCTTTTGTGAGCCATAGAGTGAATTCAAGAAAATCAAAAGGTAACCTAATTTCTTTCTACTGTGAGAAAGCATTTGGTAATCATACATCTGATGATACTTGTATCACGAATATATAAAGAGCTCTTTCAATTTAATGCCTAAAAAAGAATCGATGTGAAACTATCACAAATGGAAGAAAATTCAGTCAAGTAGCATACAAAGAAACAACAGCCTTCATAAATAAAACAAAATCTAGTTAGAAGCCACCAGTATCAGGAATGAAAGAGGATCATTACTACAGGCATTGAAATAATAGCAAGGGAATTTTTCTAACAAATTTATGGCTCTAAGTTCTACCACTCAAGTGAAATGGACAATTTCTTTGAAAGATACAACATACCAAAACTCCCTCAAGAATAAACCAATAACCTAAACAATCCTATAAGTATTGCAGAGCTTAAATTCATAGTTAAAATCCCCCAGAAAAGAAATGTTGAGGCCAATCAGTTTTACTGGCAAACATGTGGATGGATCTCAAATGCATTATACCAAGTAAGGAAAGCCAGACTTTAAAGAATGCATCTATGACATTCTGGAAAAGGCAAACTGTGTGGATGGAAGTCTAGATTAGCTGTTTCAAGGGACTATGGGCAGAAGGACTCTAAAGGGGAAGGCAATGGGATTCTTCTATAGCTTGATTGTGGTGGTAACATGACTGCAAGCATTTTTCAAAACTTGCATGATTCGATTCATTTTACTGGGTGTAAATTATACTTTAATAAGAATGGTTTTTGACCAGGTGGATGACAGATATATATAAGTAGTGACTGATGTAACAGAACTGAGTAGGCCACGGAGAAAGCAGAAAACATCCTGATCTACAATACAGAATCCTCAGGAAGAAGCGGTGTGTCTAGCTCTGACTGTGGGAGGGGTTGATTCACCCAGGAGTGTCCAGGGAAAACTGAGAAGAAGTTACAACCCTAAATCTTCCCCCCACTCCACAACTTCAGGCTATGTGCCTCACTGACTATTGCAGACAATCTAGAGTTCTATTTTCTGCAGAGTAACAAGCAAAATCCACAGTTTAGGGCCCTGGGTGCCAGCGTTAGGTTACAAGCATTAAGACATGGTATACACAATGCAGATTATTAAAACACAACTACCTTCTACCTGAGTTCCCAGAGTCTGCAGTAAGACCCCTGCCTCAGGAAGGAGCCTGAGATCATGTGTACAAGCTGACAAGCTTAGAGGGATGTCCTGAAGTTACTGACATCACAGGCTACCCATGACTCACCCAGCACTGTCCACACCCGAGTTTCCAATCACTTTTCATTCCAGTAGTCTTAATTTCAAATGGAAAACAAAGGAAGAGCAGACATCGAAGGAAAGCCTCCAACATGGAAAATAAACATCAATTCAAGCAAGTGAAAATAGCAGTTTGGTGGAAATTAACTCAGCTGGGAGAAGTTCCTTCAGGTTTAGACAAAAATGATGAGCACATTCCATGTTGTTCCTCCCACTACTCACAACCACACAAGTCACACACAGGAGATTTTGAAAGGATAAATAGACTAGCTAGGGGCCACAGGACTTGAAGAGCAGCTCAGTGGGGAGTTCCCTACAGTGTTTCTTTCCTCCCATGTGTCCAACTTGGATGTAGAGGAGCCTGTGACCTGGAAATGCCCACACACAAGCATGCATACACACTCTTTCTCACACACATATGCTCACACACATTCACACACACCGACTCACACACACACTCTGAAACACACTCATACACTCTGACACACACACATACACACACTGACTCACACACATACACACTCAAACATACACTCACATACACTCACACATACCTACACTCACTCTGACACACACTCTCCCACACATGCACACACGCCCTCACACTCACACATATACACTCATACACACTCTCACATACATACACATATGCCAACACACATGATCACAGTCACACACATACACTATCACACACTCACATACCCACACATTCTCACATTCACACACCTACACTCACACTCACACACAGTTTCCCAGACATGCACGCACACTTTCACACACTCACACATATACACTCACACACAGTCTCACACGCTCACTCTCACACACACACATATACATTCACACATGCTCACAGTCACACACATACACTCACACATACCCACACTCTCACAGACTCACACACATACACTCTCACATGCTTACACATTCATGCTCATACACTCACACATGCTCACAGTCACACAATACACTCTCACATGCTCACACACACCCATACTCTCACATGCTTACATACTCTCACACGCTTACACTCTCACACACACACATGCTCACAGGCACACACATACACTCTCACATGCTCACAGCCACACTCTCACATGCTTACACACTCACTCTCACACACTCACACATGTTCACAGTCACACAATACACTATCACATGCTCTCACAGTCACACATGCTCACAGTCACACATATATGCTCACACGCTCACACATACCCACACCCTGACATGCTTACACACTCTCACATGCTCACACACTCTCCCATTCTCACATGCTCACACACTCTCACATGCTCACAGAATCTCACACATGTTCACACACATACTCTCACACATTAGTCTTAACTAAACCCACAGACCAGGGTGGCCCAACATGATGGAACACTCTAACCATCCTTCCTATTCTCAAGGCAGACATGGGGAAAGCTCCACACTCTGCCCCCCAAAAGGTGCCTCAGAAGCAGAATTCATCAGCGGAAGGCCAACTTCCAACCCCTTCCCCCACAGTAAGGTGGTCCCTGCAGAACCTGCAGGCTGAGATATCTCAGCCTCAGCATTATTGACCTTGGGTCTGGACAGTTCTTGGTTCTGGGAGGGTGGCAGCAAGTGCACTGTAGGCTACTTAGCAGCGTCCCTGAACAACCCACTAGATGCCAATACCACACCCCCCAATTTTGATCATCGACAATGGCTCCTGACATTACCTAATGTCCCCTGGGAACATCACTCCTGGTTGAGAACCAATGCCATGTGTCCACACCCCCTGCAGGACGGGCCCTCTTCTCTCCCCACCTCAGAATAGGAGGCACCACTCTTTCCCATCCCAAGCCTGCAGTGAGGGGACGCAGGTGGAGTCCTGTCCCTTGGGAAACATGAAGGTGGACAGACAGGCCAGAACACATGAGCCGGAATGTACAATCGGAGTGACCCCAAGAGTGGGCTGTCTGGGAGCAAGGCCACCAGAGACTGGCTCCCTGATGGGGAATGAGGAGCCTGCAGCCTGCGGGTACTCCAGGAGGAGGGAGCCTGCCCACGTGGCTGGGACACCACGTGTCTGCTCAAAACAAGTAGTCAGGGTTCCCGCCAATCAATGTTCCTGGTGTCTTGTGCCCTGCTCCATGGAGCTGCACGCCCTCATGTGTTCTGTGTTGTCACGTGCCCCCTGCCATGGCACTGTGGTGCCCTCATGTGTTCCCGGTGTTGCGTGCCCCACGCCGAGGCGCTGCGGTGCCCTCACGTGTTCTGTGCTGTCACGTGCTCTGGGCCTAGGCGCTGCGGTGCCCTCACGTGTTCTGTGCTGTCACGTGCCCTACGCCGAGGCGCTGCGGTGCCCTCACATCTTCCTGGCGTCGCATGCCCCAGCAGGGTTGCAAGTCGGTCGAGGTCCTCCTGCCCTTGAACCCCTGGGACCCTCCCACCTCATGGCTTCCCAGCCATCTGTCCCTCATGCTGTGCTTGGAGCCTCGCTGCCTGCAGCCCCCAGCCTCATCCTGCTCCTACTCCTCCTGCCCCCCACCCGAGTTGCAGCCATAGCCCACGGACACCCCAGGATCAAGGGTGTCTCCTTGAACCGAGACGTGGGTAGGACCCTTCCCAGCCCAAGTTGAAGGGGTCCTAGGGGCGATTTCAGGGCTTCTTTTTCCGTGGGGTGGAGGCCCCCCCCTCTGCCTCTCTCTGCCCCTCCCAACCCCTCCCTGCTCCTCTCCTCCTTTCACGCCCTTCCCCGCACCTCCCCACCCCTCCTCAGCACCTTCCCTTACCTGCCTTCCCTTTCCTACCCTCACTCTCATCCCCTCCCTTGCCCTGGCCTCCCTTCCTTGGCCCTCCCCCCCAACTTCCCCTCCCATTCCCTCTCATGCCTCATCCCTCCCTGTCTTTCCCTTCCCCTGCCCTCTTCCTGACCTCCCCAAACCTTCCCTTCCCTTCTCACCCAGAGGCAGGACCTCTCTGCCACTCTGTGTTTCTCCCCAACCCAACCCACCTGCCACTGCTGATAACTTGCAGACTCTGTCCCTTTCTCCTCAGCCTGTGGCCATCATTACATACAGGGGAAGATTGTGGGGGGCGTGGATGTCCCAGAGAGGAAGTGGCCATGGCAGGTCAGCGTGCACTATGCAGGCTTCCACGTCTGCGGAGGGTCCATCATCGATGAGTACTGGATCCTGTCAGCAGCCCACTGCTTCCAGAAGTGAGTGGGCAGCACCAGATGCCATTCCCTAGGAGGTCCAGGGCCTCTGGGGTTGACCACGTGGGCTACCTACAGCTGGGACTTCCCAGAAGTGGGGGAGAGAGTGGGGCCCAGCACACAGTTCCAGCCAGGGCAGCCTCTCCTCTCACAGGGCTTAAGGCTCCTTGGGGGCCATTGGCTCTTTGGGACAGGTGTGGAGCCTCGTCATAGGATGAGAGGTAAGAGGAAACATCACAGGAGAGGTGAGGAAAGACGTACCTTCATGGGCGACTCACTGCACACCTAAGTTCACCCTCCTGGGCTGATGGTGAGCAACATGTCATGATGAGTCCCTGAATCCTCCATGGGCCCAGCTTAGGACTTCTTTGGGGGCACTTTCCTAGACAACCAGGATCCCAGTGTGCTGCAGGAGTTTGCTTTTCCATATCCTGGCTGAGAGCCGGGAGACCCAGGCCACCATGCTCCAGGCCTCCCTGGGCCTGTGAACTCCTAGGAGACTTCCCTTCCCAGGTACATGGTGCACAAGCCACTGTGCCTCTGTCCTCTGTCCCCACAGAGAGAAGAACACTGAAGCATTTGATATGTACGTGGGCCTTGTGGACCTCAGGGTTGCAGGCAATCACACCCAGTGGTTCGAGGTGAACAAGGTGATCATTCACCCTACGTATGAAGTGTACCACCCTATTGGAGGAGACATTGCCCTGGTGCAGCTGAAATCTCGCATTGTGTTTTCTGACTCTGTGCTCCCAGTCTGCGTCGCACCCCCAGATGTGAACCTTCAGAATGTCATTTGCTGGGCTACAGGATGGGGAGTCATCTCCCAACAAGGTAAGAGAACTAAGGGGTCAGTCTCTTAATTGGAGCTTGTGAAGGATGGCAGCTCTGTGTCACTACAGAGAAGAATGAATTCTGTCAGTTATGGGAGTGCAGGTGTCTGGAGACTGGAAATCCCACCCATCAATCACTATTTCTTTATCAGTGTGCGGTTTTGTTATCCCTGGCTGTCTTTGTTGTGTACAGAGAAGGAGTTACATCGATTCTGAGTACAGAATGTATATTTAGTATATTGAAAATACAAATACAGATTTCAAAACAGAGTTTTCCTTAAGATTCTAAATTCAACTTATAAACAATCTTTTTAAACTTATTTTAAAAATGGGGGCACCCGGGTGGCTTAGTCAGTTAAGCATCCAACTTTGGCCCAGGTCATCTCACAGTTTGTGATTTCAAGCCCCGCATCAAGCTCTCTGCTGTCAGCAGAAAGCCTGGAGCTTTCTTCAGATCCTCTGTACCTCTCTCTCTGCCCCTCCCTCACTCATACCATCTTTGTTTCAAAAATAAAAATAAACATAAAAAAATTAAAAATCTATTAGTTATTTTAGTTTTCTCCATAATGGCCTCATATTTTCTTTCTAGTTTATACCTGAGTGCTTTAGAATTTTTATGGTTACTGAATATTTTATTTTCTTTTTTTAACATTTATTTATAATTTTTGAAAGAGAGAGAGAGAGACAAAGCATGAGTGGGCAAGGGGTAGAGAGAGGAGACACAGAATCCGAAGCAGGCTCCAGGCTCCGAGCTGTCAGCACAGACCCCAACATGGGGCTTGAACTCACAAACTGCAAGATCATGACCTGAGCCGAACTTGAACACTTAACTGACTGAGCCACCCAGGCGCCCCTGAAAACTTTTTTTTTTTTGTATTTGCTGATTAGTGACAGCTATTGATTTTTGCACATTGATTTTTCCAGCCACCTTATAGAACTCACTTTTAATACCTTGTCAATTTAGTATTTGGAAAAGAAACATCCTATTTTTTTTTCCAAATAATGACTGTTTCATCATTTCTTTTCCCATATTTTCATCTTTTATTTTTTTATTTTTTGGTCTTATTGCAATGATGCTAGGTCTTCTCTTATTTTCTATTTTAATGAAAATCCTTCTAATAACTTGCTATAAATTTGTGGTCTGGTCTGGAGACTTTAGATTAATCTTATACCAGTTTAAGAAAGATTAATGTCTGCTTTACTTAATTAAAAAAATTTACTGAATTTAGGCTGCTAGAAATTCAAATTAGAAAGTTATAACTTTATCACGTTCAATGTAATTTCCATGGTAACAAAGAAAATATCTGTAGAATATACACAAAAGGAAATGAAGAAGGAATTTAAACGTTTCACTACAGAAAAAAAGTGTTTAAGCACAAAAGAAGACTGTAATTCAAGAAATGATGGACAAAAAGATACAGGGCATAGAGAAAACAAATAGAACCATGACAGAAGTCTTTCCTTATCAGTAATTACTTTAAATGTAAATAGATTAAATTTTCCAATCAAAAGACAGAGATTAGAAGAATGGATAAAAATACATGATCCAATTCTGTGCTGTTTGTGAAACTCACCTGAGATCCAAGGGCACAAACAAGTTGAAAATGAAAGGACAGAAAAAGATATTCATGCAAGCAGTGACCAAAAGAGAGCAGGGTGGCTATACTATTACCAAATTAAATAGACTCTTAAAAAAAAGTTACAAGAGACAAAGAAGGACATTATAGATGAATAAAAGGTTTACACATCAGGAAGATATAAAAATTATAACCATTACACACCTAAAGACAAACCATCAAAATATATGAAGCAAAAACTGACAGAACTGAAAGGAGCACTAGACAGCTCTACCGTAATAGTTGGAGATTTCAATATGCCTCTCTCAACAATGGACTGAACAACCAGACAGAAGATAAGGAAGGAAAGAGAGGACTCGAACATCACAATGAACCAACTAGATGTAGCAGACACACATAGACACCCACCCCGCAACAGCCACACACAAGTACACTTGTGAAATTTTTCAGGATAGACCATACATTAGGCCACAAAGTCCCAGTATATCTTAAAGGTAAATATCTTACAAAATATCTTCTCTGACCCAGACAGGGTGAAGTAGAAATCAGTAATATAAAGAAAATGGATAAATTCACAAAACCATGAAAAGTAAACAACACATTCTTAAATAACAAATGGATCAAAGAAAAAAATCACAAGGAAAATTACAAAATACTTAGAGACAAATAAGAAAAGAACTAAAATGCAACATACCAAAACGTATGGGGTGCAGCAAAAACAGTACTATGGGGAAAAATTGTAGCTATGCCATTTATTCTTTTATAAAAGAAGTACTTAACATTTATAAAGAAGAAAGACCTCCGATAAATAACTTCACTTTACAACTTAAGAAACAAAAGAAGAACAAACTAAACCAAAGCTAGCAGAAAGCAGACAATAACTAGAAAGCAGAGAAAATTAAATGGAGATGAGAAAAAAAATAGTCAATAAGACCAATGTTAGTTATATGAAAAGACCAACAAAATGAACAAACCTTTAGCTAGCCTGACTACAAAAATGAAACTGAGAACACCACTACTGACATCACATAAATAAAAGGATTTTAAGAGAATACTAGACATAACTCCACGCCAACAAATCTGATAACATACATGAAAGGGAAAAATTCCTAGAAATGCCCAAATTACCAAAACTGACTCCAGAGAAACTTAAAACTCCAAGTGAGTTGTAACAAGTAAGCAAGTTGGTATTCACAAACCTCTCAACAATAAAAGTCTAGGACGAAGTGGCCTCCCTGATGAACACTACCAAAGATTTAAAGAAAAGTTAACGGCAATTCTTCTCAAATGATATTTGAAAAACATAGGAGAGAAGAGAACACTCACCTCATTCTATGGAGCCAACATTACACTGATCCCAAAGCAAGACACAAAAGTATGAGACACTATTCTTCGTGAATGTAGATGTAAAAATCCTCAACAAGACACCAACAAACTTAATTCAACAGCACATTAAATCCCAAATACAAAATCTAACAGCACACCTAAAGGAAATAGAAGCAGAACGGCAAAGACACCCCAAACTCAGCAGAAGAGAAATAATAAAGATCAGAGCAGAAATAAACAATACAGAATGTAAAAACACAGTAGAGCAGATCAATGAAACCAAGAGTTGGTTTTTTTAAAACATAAACAAAATTGATAAACCTCTAGTCAGGCTTCTCAAAAAGAAAAGGGAGATGACCCAAATAGATAAAATCACGAATGAAAATAGCATTATTACAACCAATCCCTCAGAAATACAAGCAATTATCAGGGAATACTATGAAAAATTATATGCCAACCAACTGGACAACCTGGAAGAAATAGACAAATTCCTAAACACCCACACTCTTCCAAAACTCAATCAGGAGGAAATAGAAAATTTGAACAGACCCATAACTAGTGAAGAAATTGAATCAGTTATCAAAAATCTACCAATAAATAAGAGTCCAGGACCAGATGGCTTCTGCGGGGAATTCCACCAGACATTTAAAGCAGAGATAATACCTATCCTTCTCAAGCTGTACCAAAAGATAGAAAAGAAAGGAAAACTTCCAGACTCATTCTATGAAGCCAGTATTACTTTGATTCCCAAACCAGAGATTCAGCAAAAAAAGAGAACTACAGGCCAATATCCCTGATGAATATGGATGCAAAAATTCTCAATAAGATACTAGCAAATCGAATTCAACAGCATATAAAAAGAATTATTCACCATGATCAAGTGGGATTCTTTCCTGGGCTGCAGAGCTGGTTCAACATTTGCAAATCAATCAGTGTGATACATCACATTAATAAAAGAAAAGAAACATATGATCCTATCAATCGATGCAGAAAAAGCAGTTGACAAAATACAGCATCCTTTCTTAATAAAAACCCTCGAGAAAGTCAGGAGAAAAGGAACATACTTAAACATCATAAAAGCCATTTATGAAAAACCTACAGCTAATATCCTCAATGGGGAAAAACTGAGAGCTTTCCCCCTGAGATCAGGAACACGACTGGGATGTCTACTCTCACTGCTGTTGTTTAACGTAGTTTTGGAAGTCCTAGCATCAGCAATCAGACAACAAAATGAAATCAAAGGCATCAAAATTGGCAAAGATGAAGTCAAGCTTTCACTTTTTGCAGATGACCTGATATTATACAGGAAAACCCAATAGACTCCACCAAAAGTCTGCTAGAACTGATACATGAATTCAGCAAAGTCGTAGAATACAAAATTAGTATACAGAAATCAGTTACATTCCTATACAATAATGAAGCAACAGAAAGAGAAATAAAGAAACTGATGCCATTCACAATTGCACCAAGAATCATAAAATACCTAGGAATAAACCTAATCAAAGATGTAAAAGATCTGTATGCTGAAAACTATAGAAAGCTTATGAAGGAAATTGAAGAAGATACAAAGAAATGGAAAAACCTTCCATGATCATGGATTGGAAGAATAAATATTGTTAAAATGTCAATACTACCAAAGCAATCTACATATTCAATGCAATCCCAATCAAAACTGCACCAGCATTCTTCTCGAAGCTATAACAGGCAATCCTAAAATTTGTATGGAACCCAAATAGCCAAAGTAATACTGAAGAAGAAGACCAAAGTGGGAGGCATCACAATCCCAGACATTAGCCTCTACTACAAAGCTGTCATCATCAAGACAGCATGGTATTGGCACAAAAACAGACACATAGACCAATGGAATAGAATAGAGACCCCAGAATTGGATCCGCAAATATATGGCCAACTAATCTTTGACAAAGCAGGAAAGAGTATCCAATGGAAAAAAGACAGTGTCTTTAAGAAATGGTGCTGGGAGAACTGGACAGCAACATGCAGAAGAATGAAACTAGACCACTTTCTTACGCCATTCACAAAAATAAACTCAAAATGGATACAGGACCTGAATGTGAGACAGGAAACCATTAAAGCCCTAGAGGAGAAAGCAGGAAAAAAACCTCTCTGACCTAAGCAGCAGCAATTTCTTACTTGACACATCGCCAAAAGCAAGGGAATTAAAAGCAAAAATGAACTATTGGGACCACATCCAGATAAATAGCTTCTGCACTCCAAAGGAAACCATCAACAAAACTAAAAGGCAACCTACGGAATGGGAAAAGATTTGCAAATGACATATCAGACAAAGGGTTAGTATCCAAAATCTATAAAGAACTCACCAAACTCCACACCCGGAAAACAAATAATCCAGTGAAGAAATGGACAGAAGACATGAATAGATACTTCTCTAAAGAAGACATCTAGATGGCCAACAGGCACAATGTCACTTCTCAACAGGGAAATACAAATCAAAACCACACTGAGATACCACTTCTCGCCAGAGTGGCTAAAATGAACAAATCAGGAGACTACAGATGCCGGAGGGGATGTGGAGAAACTGTTGCACTGTTGGTGGGAATGCAAACTGGTGCAGCCACTCTGGAAAACAGTATGGAGGTTCCTCAAAAAATTAAAAATAGGTCTACCTTATGAGCCACCAATAGCACTGCTAGGAATTTACCCAAGGGATACAGGAGTGCTGATGCATAGGGGCACTTGTGCCCCAATGTTTATAGCAGCACTCTCAACAATAGCCAAATTATGGAAAGAGCCTAAATGTCCATCAACTGAAGAATGGATACAGAAGATGTGTTTACATATACAATGGAATACTACTTGGCAATGAGAAAGAATAAACTCTGGCCTTTTGCAGCAACATGGATGGAACTGGAGGGTATTATGCTAAGTGAAATAAGTCATACAGAGAAAGACCGATACCATATGTTTTCACTCTTATGTGGATCCTGAGAAACTTAACAGAAAACCACAGGTGAGGGGAAGGAGGAAAAAAAGTTACATATAGGGAAGGAGGCAAACCATAAGAGACTCTTAAATACTGAGAATAAACTGAGGGTTGATGGGAGGGTGGGGGAGAGGGGAAAGTGGGTGATGGGCATTGAGGAGAGCACCTGTTGGGGTGAGCACTGGGTGTTTTATGGAAACTAATTTGACAATAAATTATATAATTAATACATACATACAAACATACATACATACATACCATTATGCCATCAAAATAAAAAAACAGCGCATTAAAAGGATTATACACTTTGGGGCATCTGGGTGGCTTGGTCGGTTAAGTGTCTGACTCTTGGTTTCAACTCAGGTCATGATCTCATGGTTCGTGAGCTTGTGCCTGGCATCGGGTTCTGGGCTGACAGCGCGGAGGCTGCTTGGGATTTCTCTTGCCCTCTCTCTCTCCTACTTACCCACTTGAGCTCTCTCTCTCCCTCAAAAAGTAAATAAATAAACATTAAAAAAGGATTATACACTTCAACAAAGTGTTATTTGTCCCAGGAATACAAAGGAGGCTCAGCATGCAAAAATTAACCAATAGAACACACCACATTAAAGGAATGAAGGGGGAACCCATATGTTCAGCTCAAGTGATGCAGAAAAGCCTCTGACTGGATCCAATGTCCTTTGATGAAGAAAAAAGCCAGTCAAAAAGTAGGAAGAGGGGAGTACTTCCTTGGCACGACTAAGGACATTTATGAACAACCCGCAGCCAGTATCTTACCCAGCAGAGAAAGGTGGACAACTGATGCCTAAAATCATGAGCAGGATAAGAAGGCCACTCTCACCGCTGACATTTTGTATTGTACCAGAAGCTTCAGACAGTTAAGTTAGGCAAGAAAAAGAAAGAAAAGTCACCCAAATTCCAAGTAATCCTAAAAACCAACACATAAAACCAACCACTACAAACAAGAAACAATTTCAGCAAAGTTGCAGGATAAAGATCAACACACACAAAAGTTAACTGAGTTTCTATATGCCTTCATTGAACAATCACAAAATGACATTAAGAAAATAATACTAAATCATCTGAAAGAAAAGCTACCTTTAGTAAATTCAGCCAAGGAGGTGAAGACCTGTAAACCAAGTGCTCAAAACATTGCCAGGGGGATTTTGAAAGACCTAAATAAATGGAAAGGCAGCTTGTGTTCACGGGTTAGAAGACAAATTTGTCACAATGTCAGCACCACCCAAAGTGGCCTGCATGTCCAGTGCCTTTTCTGAAGAAATGTAAAAGTTGATTCTTAAGTTCATATGGAATTGGAAGGGTCCCTATGTAGCCAAAACACACTCTTGGAGGAGAAGATCAAAGCTGGACAGACTCACAGTTCCCACTTTCAAAATATTGTAAAGTTATAGATATCAAGACAATGTGATTCTAGCACAAGGACAGATTCATAGACCACCCCCTGTGTACACGTGTGCCTTTGTACATGTGTGTTTGCATGTGTGTGTACAGGTGTGTGCATGTGCATGTATGCATGTGGGGTGAGGGGTGCACATGCATGGGTGTGAGTTCATGTGTGAGTGTGTGCATGCGTGTATATCTGTTACATTTTTGTTGAATGCCAGACATTGTAGAACATTTAGAACTGAAACCTGTGAACCCCAGAATAGACCCTTCTCTGCTGAGTCATTAGTGGGGTGGTGAGGGCGGGGAAGTCTGGTGAGAATTTGAGCTGGGTTGCAGGTTCTGCTGTTGCTCTGGCTGCCTTCAGTGCACCAGAGGCTCAGGTCCCTCCATGGTGGCTGCTGGATGTGGGGCCTGGGGTGTCTCTCTGTTCCTGCTCCTCCTTTTACCTCAGCACCTCTGCACACCTGTGGCACATTGTCGCCTACCCTCTGGGGGGCAACTGGTGCTGGGGAGGAGGATCCCTGAGTTGCCCTGGTCCAGCCTTGGTCCCTGGCAGTGCTGTGGGCCCATTGGAAATGGGCCTCTGTGCACAGTTGCTGGCACACCTGGGGCAGCTGCACTCGACTCTGTGTCCTGGGACAAGAGTATCTTTTGGTCCTCCCGACCAATGGAAGGCTCATGGTCCACAGGTGAGAAAGGAAGCAAGCTGTACTCTTGCAGTCCTCCAGTGGCAGCTGGCCATCCCCTGGCCTGCGTGGAGGGGCTCTCTCTCTGGACCCCTGCCCTGTTTACTGTATTGTCCCATGGCTCTCGGTGGAGACTTAGAGGAAAGACCTACTAGTGAGTGCAAACCTCTCGTGTGGCTTCCGAGCATTCTGAGCTGGTGTGCTGGCCACACCTACACAAGCCATTGAAATTATTGCTGACTACTTTCCATGCACATCTTCCTTCCACCTCTTCCCTTGTGCTCTGCCAGGCTCATCAGTTTGGTCCTCCGTCCACCAGCTGCATGGGGCTGTGGCGGCCGTGAGAGTGTGATGGATAGCTTACACCACACATCCTCTGTCTCCACCACTGTCTGGGTGGTCAGCAAGACTCTCCACTCTGGGATGGCTGGAACTCGGTATCTCAGGCCCCTGTGAGCTCTGGGGGCTGTGGAGTCCACCCCACCATCCTCTGCCCATCCTCCCCATGGGATTGTCTGTACCCTCCACACGCACGGCTCAGGACCCAGCAGCAGGCTGAGGGAGCCTAGACTCTGGGCCTCCTTCTCTCTGCAACACCCTCCCTGTGGTGTCCACCTTGGGGTTCCAGCTGCCCGGGTACCTGGGGACATTCCCCACCCGAGGGGCATGGGTCCCTTGAGGTCTTGCCTCATCTGCTATGTGTTCCCTGGACAGCCACAATGTAGGAAAGCAGTTGTGTCCTGTGCAGACACATTGCTGCTTGCTTATGGCAGGAGAGAAGTGCACTCCTTGTTGCCCTGCATGGTCACAGTGGAGAGGTTTACAGCCAGCGTGTTTCCCAATGCACTTTACTGGGCTGCCTCTTCCAGCACTGCAAACCCTGGTTTGTGGGTGCTCTGTTGCTCTGCGTGCCCGTTTGCACCACCTGCCTTGTCCGTGGCTCCTCTCCTGACATTGCCCTGCCTGCGCAGCCAGTGTCAACCACAAACGCTGCTGACTCCTGCTTTGGGTCACCTTCTCTAGCTCCAAAAGTGGTTCCCCAGGTGCCCCTGGAGGGTTCTCTGCCTTCCCCAAATGGGCACCCCTTTGACACCAGGGTCGCACGGGTCTGCAGCCTGTGCAAACAGCTTTTCTTCAGTCACAGCGATGCCCAGAGCCATGGGAACCTCTCACACATGGGCCAGGAGAGCACAGGTTTCTGGGACCAATGACTGTGCCCATCAAGGTAGACTGAGGCACGCAGGGGTGACACCGGCAAAACCCAGAGGTTCTTTATTTTGCACACAGTGCCCTCCACTCAGCCACCTGGGGACTGGGCTGACAGAGGCTTGTTTGGTCCCCAGCTGCAGCAGTGGGAGGGAACAGGCTAGAACGTGGCGTGGCCCTTCCCGCTGCTTTAGGAAGACTCACATGACACATATATTTCATACCCACTGAGCAAACCAGGCACCCCAGTGCAGAGAGGGAGCCATGAGGAGGGCGGGAGCAGGAGGAGCCTCAGGGTGAGCCAGCTGGGCCCCAGGACCACAGGTGCCTTGGGGACCCCTCACTGGGCCTGCACTCCTTTCTGACAGGCCACACCTCAGACAAGCTGCAGGAGGCACAGATGCCCCTGATCTCACTGCCCCTGTGCCAGCTGCTCTACGGACACCTGTCATATATTATGATGGACATGCTGTGTGCCGGGGACATCAAGAACATGAAGACTGTGTGCGAGGTGCTTCCCTCTGAGGGGCAGGGGCCAAGCCTGGGGCTCTCAGATGTTCACCTGCTTTGAGCCAGGGGGCACTTTGGGAGTGGGAGGTGGTCCCAGATGGCCTGTCCGCTGTAGGGCTCAGGAGCACATCACCATGTGGCCTTCAGCTGGGCGGGAGTCTTGGGTGGCTTATGCGACTCCAGTTAGCACTCAGCACCCTGTGGACCCCAGCACTGCCAGAACAGCCCAGGCTCCACGTCTTCCCGGGGCCTTGCCCACTATCTGTCACCCCATGGCACCATCCTCCCCCCACCCCCGCTGGCAGGACAGTGCCTGGAGCACAGCCTGCCTGCAGCAGAGCTTGGCACCGGCAAAGTGAGGCTGAGTGTGTGGGATGCAGGAGGCTGCAGACCCTGAACTCCCCATTCACAGGAACCCCCTCTCTTTTCCAGGGTGACTCTGGTGGCCCACTCGTCTGTGAATTCAACCACACCTGGTTGCAGGTTGGAGTGGTGAGCTGGGGCCGTGGCTGCACATACCCTATGTATCCTGCAGTTTATGCGCGGGTCTCCTATTTCTCAAAGTGGATCCATTATCACATAGAGCACACACCCCTGCCTCTTCAGCCACTCCCCACCCTCTCCTCCATGCTATGCGCCACCCTCAGTGTCCCTGTGACCATGCTGGCTGTCCTATTAATGTTGTGAGGGCCACCGGCCAGGCCCAGATGTGGGGCCACATCTCACCACAAAAGGGCCCAGTGCTCTGGGCTGAGATGTGGTAAGATATTAAATGTTTACCAAGTGAGCATCCCGGAGGTGCTATGTCGTCTGTCCACTCAGAGCACAGGCCTCCTCACGAAGACAGAGTGTGTATATCGCCTGGCACTCAGTGGCCTTATCAGGGTGACAGGCAGCAAGGGGAGAAGCACAGGCCACCCGGCCATCAGTGTCGGGACATTGAATCCAGGTGCAGCCAAAGCCAGCAGAGTTTTAAATGCTCAGACCTGTCAGTGTCAAAGAGTTTTTAAGTACCCAAATTTCCAATATGAAAATTGAAAGATGTGAGCTGAGAGTAGGCATTCGGAAGAACTAAAAAGATGAACACAGACATCAGGGGGGCAAATGCCAAGAAAACACCAAAACTAACATTCTAAACATCTGGTTTTGGAAAAAAAATCAAAAAGTAAGAAGTCACTAACTTCATCAAGATATAAGCTGGGGCCCCTGGGTGGCTCAGTCAATTAAGTGCCAGACTTTGGCTCAGGTCATGATCTCGCTGGGTTTGAGCCCCATGTTGGGCTCTGCTGACAGCTCAGAGCCTGGAGCCTGCTTCAGATTCTGTGTCTCCCTTGCTCTCTGCCCCTCCCCTGCTCACACTCTGTCTCTCTCTCTCTCTCTCTTTCGCTCTCTCTCTCAAAAATAAATAAACATTTAAAAAAAGATATAAGCTGAGAGCAAAAAATACACAAAACAAGAAATGACAAGGGGGAAATATTAAAGAAAAAAATCTCTGAAATCATAAAAGGTATTGTATAATTCTATGTAAATAATTTTAAAATGAAACATTTCACTTTTTAGAAAGAAATTTACCAAAGGTAACCACAGTAGAGATGGAAGGTTCAAATAGGCCAAAGTCTGGAGAAGAAGTGGAGATGTTTCAGAAGGAATGTAAAAGCCCTTGGTTGAGGGTTCCTTGGGAACCTGTCAAACCTTCTGCTGAGGGCTATCCCTGTGCTGCTACGCAGCCCACACGCAGACTGGGGAGAGGCTTCCAGACTCACCCTGGTGGTGCACGTGCATGAACACACCTGACCACACGTAAGCAGGGGACTGCCACAGTCCAGCTTACAGTTCAGAAGTCCTGGTGAAGGACTAGTCGCCAGAATCCAACTTTAAGATAGCACGTTGTAATCAAGTAGGATTTACTCCAGGAATGCAAGGATCCCATAAGTGTAATTCACATATTAATTACTTCCTTAATGAGACTAATATTAATGAAGAGGCTTTTAACAAATTCAAAACCCATTTTCCAAAAATAAAAGGAAAGAAAGTAAAGATAGCTATTGCTAGTAAGGTATACGCTGCCTTGGCCTAAAAGCCGTCCTTTCCTTGGTGGGGAAACAGTACATTCCTGCTAAGGCTGGGTCACAGGAACATCGCTCCTGTGTCTCCTGACCCTTCACACCACTGGAACAGCAGCCGCCACAGCTGTGGAAGAGAACCATCCGGGCAAGCAGGAAAGAGACATTGAAACTATGTCAGAAAACTTAGAGCACATCCAGAGCACACAAGAGGACAATGTGCAACTCCCAGAGACGGTAAGAATACTCGGTAAAGTCACCAGACAAAACATGACAAAAGCAGAATGGGTTCCGGCCAGGAGATATAGCAGAAGGGAAGAAGACACCTGTTACAGTAGCGGCGAAAGAGAGAAGATACCTACAGCCTTAACAAGAAATGTGAACGTCCATATAAGGAAATGTTTAAAATGCTTCTGGTGGGGGTGGGGAGGGAGAAAGAACAAGGAAAAGTAGATTTGAACAAATGTTAACACAGTCTTTCTCAGGCAAAGCAACCCTAGTGTGTGCATGCACGTGTGCATGAGTGTGTGTGCATGTGTGTGTGCATGCAAGCATGTGTGTGTGTGCACATGTGTGTGTATTTCTGGAGCTAAATAGTTGATTTTGAGGTTTATATCAAAACAGAAGAAAGAACACTGAGGAATAAAGCTACATATGAAGGCCAGTGACATGGGGGGAATTACCCCAGCAGACACTGAAATGTTGCATCATTATAACAGGCCATGGATACGGGATAGTGTGTGTCTGTGCATAAGACACTCAAAACGGGGCCCAAGTACATGTGGGAAATCAGTGTATGACTAATGTGTTAATTTAAGTCGCTGGAGGTATTAAGTTTTCAAAACTGCAATTTGGCATGGCCAAATAGTTTGTCCCAGAAACAGCGTACATCCACCCAAGTACACTTTATCCCAGGAATTTAAGAATGATTGAACATAACCACATTCATCCCATGTAGCATGCGAGAACTATTCACTGAGTGCTGCAGTGTGCCGAGTGCTGTCAGGCCCCACAGTGACAAGAGGGACCTGAGTGGTTCATCCGCTGTCATTGGCCCTGTATTCTGGCAAGAAGCTGAGAGAGCTGCAGTCGGGGCCAGAGCATCTTTGTGGCCTTTAGCGCCTGCATCACTTGAATGTTTTATCTGTCCTCTGTCACCCTCCTTTGCCATCCAGGGCCCCTGGAGACCCAGCTAAAGAGACCTTTTTACATGGAGTAGGCTCCCTGCTAAGAGGTGAGTAATCACTAGCCATCTGGGCAACTTGCTTGGAGGCACCAGCCAGAAGCAGGTCTACAAGCGAGGGTTTAGGTCAGGATGTGTGCTCTGTGCTGCCAGGAATACACCTGCTAATGCAGTGTGTGCACAGAGAGAGCACCACACATAACCTGTCCCCATTTGGATGGAATCGCTGGAAGCACTGCTGAATGCTGTACCAATTGAGCAGAAGACTGCAAGTCCCAACAGAATGCCAGCCGGCCTTTGGCCCTTAGCCACTCTCTGCACAGGCCTTGGCGAGGCCACTGCAGGAGTGAGCGTGCCAGGGACACAGCGCCCACACCTCACTGAGTGAGCCCCAGAGCATCACTCATGAGAATCAGGCAGCAACTTAAATGCCTTGGTTTCAGGGTAATCTGTGCACTTTCCCGGTATTCTCAATCAGACTAAAATTCCAATAATGACAGGCAGGGAGTAACCTAGTCAAAACAGCAACGAGGACAAAAAAAAAAAAAAAAAAAGAGAGAGAGCCAAAAATGCAAACTGGAAAAAATGCAAAAAGACTTGAAAGAGACAAAACCTCTCAAGACATCACCATGGAAACTAGAATCTCTGATGTTGAAATCACGAGGAAAATAGGATAACCAGTAGAGAGAGTGTGGAAGGGACAACAGAAGAGCCGAGTGGCTGGCGAGACACTCCAGCCGGGGGTGGAAGAGAAAAGGTGGGGGTGACCATGGGGCTAGCGGGCCCACAGGGTGACCCTAGCAGGGCCCTGTACAGGGAAGGCACTTGTGATCCAGGTGGCATTCCGGTCACATCCGCAGGGAATCTACAGAGAACATACATTGAGAAGCTTCTCCAACCAATGTTTAAAAGAATTTTGGGAAGGAAAAAAAAAAGAGAGGGAGAGAGCCAAACCATAAGAGACTCTTAAAAACTGAGAATAAACTGAGGGTTGATGGGGGGTGGAAGGGAGGGGAGGGTGGGTGATGGGTATTGAGAAGGGCACCTGTTGGGATGAGCACTGGGTATTGTATGGAAACGAATTTGACCATAAATTTCACGTTAAAAAAAAAGAATTCTGGAGCCAAACTTTTATGATGTCTTGGTTATGTTCTCCAAGACTAATGTTTTCACTTACTGTTTTGTCTTTAAACTGTTTTTTTTAATTGTGGTAAATACACATTACATAACATTTACCATTTTTGCCATTTTTTAAATTTAATTTTTTTTAAATTTTTAAAAATGTTTTTATTTATTTTTGAGTCAGAGAGAGACAGAGCATGAGAAGGGGAGGGGCAGAGAGAAAGGGAGACACAGAATCGGAAGCAGGCTCCAGGCTCTGAGCTGTCAGCACAGAGCCTGACGTGGGGCTCAAACTCACAGACTATGAGATCATGACCTGAGCTGAAGTCAGACGCCCAACCGACTGAGCCACCCAGGTGCCCCTACCATTTTAGCCATTTTTAAGCATACAGTGACTTTAGTGGCATTAAGTGAATTTACATTGTTGGACATCCATCACCACTATACATGTCCAGGATGTTTCCTTCTTCCATTAAGCAATAACTCCTATACAGTGCGCCACCCCCAGCCCCTGACAACTACCATCCCAAGTCCTGTCACCATGAACTATCCTATTCTACTCTCCCCATGTAAGTCCGACGACACACTGTCTTTTTGCATCAGGCTTATGTCACTCAGCATATTTCCAGGGTTCATCTATGTAATGTGTACCAGAACTTAATTCCTTTTCCAGAGCAAATAATATTCCAGTATATGTATATGCTACATTTCCTGTATCCATTCATCTGCAGGTGGACGTTTGGTTTGCTTCCACGTCTTGTCTACTGAGGAAAATACCACTGTGCACATTTGTATACAAATATTTGTTTGAGTCCTGCTTTCAGTTCTTTTGTATATATGCCCACAAGTACAATTATTGGGTCATATGGTAATTCTATATTTAGTTTTGGGACGAACTACCCAAACTATTTTCCCTGGGCAGCTGGACCATTTCACGTCCTCAACAACAGTGCATGAGGGGTCCAATTTCTCCACATCCTTGCCAGCACCTGTACTTTTCTGATTTTATTTTATTTTATTTTATTTTATTGAGAGAGAGAGCATGAGTCAGGGACCAGGTGGAAAGAGAGGGAGAATCCCAAGCAGTCTCCACATTCAGTGTGGAGCTTGAAGCAGGGCTCAATCCCATGACTGTGGGATCATGACCTGAGCCAAAATCGAGAGTGGGACATCAACCAACTGAGCCACCCGGGCACCCCCTGATTATTTTATAATAGCCACTGTAAAGTGTGTAGAGTGGTATCTCGTGTTTTGCATTTCTGATGATGAGTGATATTGACATATTTTTGTGTGTTTATGGCCATTTCTTTGGAAAAATATCTGTTCAAACCCATTGCCCATTTTTGATTTGGTCATTTGGTTTTTGGTGTAGAGTTGTAGGAGCTCATTATACCTTCTGGATATTAATCCATTATAAGACATGTAATTTTCAAATATTTTCTCCCATTCTGTAGACTGTCCTTTTAATTTTTCTTTTTCTGGTGGAGAAACAAACTCACACACAACATAAAACCTAACATTTTAACCATTTTTAGTGTATATTTCAGTGGCATTAAGTACATTCACACTGTTGTGCAGCCATCCCCACCATCCATCTCCAGAACTATTTTCATCTTGCAAAACTGAAACTCTGCCAATTAAACAATAACTCCCCATTGCCTCTTCCCCATCTAGAAATGAGCATTCTACTGTTCCACTTCTATGAGTGTGACTGTTCTAGGCTCATTTAAGTGGAATCCTACAGTCTTTGTCCTTTTGTGGCCAGCTTCTTTTCACAGTGTTCTCAAGGTTCATCCATGTTGTAGCATATGTCAAAATTTCCTTACTTTTTTGGGTGGAATAATATTCCATTGAATGTATTTACCACATCTGCCCATTCATCCATCCACCGATGGACATTCGTGTTGCTTCCACCTCTTGGATATTGTGAATATTGCTGCTATGAACATGCATGTGCCAATATCTCTTCAAGACTCTGCTTTCAATTTTGGGGGGTATATACGCTGAAGTGGAATTTCTGGGTCATAGGGTAGTTTTACAAATTTTGGGGGAACTTCCATACTGTTTTCCACCATAGCCGCACCATTTTACATTCATACCAACAGTGCATGAGGGTTCCAATTTGTCCACATCCTTATCAACATTGTTGTTTTCTATTTTTTTTTATAGTAGTCATTCTAATGGATGTGTGGTAACACTTCATTATTTTTAATTTGCATTCCTCTAATGACTAATTATGTTGAGCATTTTTTCATGTGCTTGTTGGCCATTTGTATATCATCTTTGGAGAAATGTCTATTCAAGTCTTTAGCTGATATTTAAAATAAGGTTATTTGTGTCTTTGATGTTGAATTATAGGAATTCTTTATATATTTTAGATATTAATTTCTTACCAGATATATAATTTGCCAATATTTTTCCCATTCTATAGGTTTCCAACTATGTTGGTTATGTCCTTTGATGCACAGTTTTTAAGTTTCATGTAGTTCCTTCTTGTCTGTTTTTGCTTTTGTTTCATGTGCTTTTGGTGTCATATCCAAGAAAGCATTACCAAAACCAATATCATGGAAGCTTTTCTCCATATGAATTTTGGGATGAATTTTTAATTTCTGCAACCAATACCATTGGAATTTTGATAGGGATGGTGTTGAGTCCGTAGATTGCTTTGGGTCATATTTACAACTTAACCACATTATGCACCCAGTGCATGATCATGGGATGCCTTTCCATTTATTGGTACTTCTTTAATTTCTTCCAGCAGTGTTGTGTGCTTTTCAGTGTACAAGTTTTCCACCTCTAGGGTAAGTTAATTTGAAGTATTTTATTCTTGTTGATAGTATTGTATATGGAATTGTTTTTGTTAACTTCCTTTTTATTCATTGTTAGTGTATATAAATGTGAATGATTTCTATTGGTTTGTCTCTTGCAACTTTCCTGATTCATGTATTCTAATAAGTGTTTTTTGTGGAATCTTTAAAATTCTCTACATAGAAAATCATGTCGTTTATGAGCAGAGATAATTTTATTTCTTCTTTTCCAATTTAGATACCTTTTATTTCTTTTCTAGCTAACTTTCCTGGCTAGGACTTCCAGCATAAGGTTAGAAAAGAAGTGGCAAAAGTGGGTATCCTTGTTTTGTTCCTGATCTTAGATGAACTGCTTTCAGTCTTTCACCATTGAGTATGATGTTTGCTTGGGTTTACCATATGGCCCTTTTTTGGCAGTTCCCTTCTTTTTTTTAAGTTTGTTTATTTTGAGAGAGAGGAAGAGAGCACAAGTAGGGGAGGGGAAGAGACAAAAGGAGAGAGAGAATCCCAAGCAGGCTCTGCACTGCCAGCAACTGGCATGGAACCCGACACAGGGTACAATTTCACAAACTGAGATCATGACCTGAGCCAAAATCCAGAGTTGTACACTTAACCAACTGAGCCACCCAGCCACCCAATGAAGCTCCCTTCTATTCCTAACTTGTTGAATGTTTTTACCATGAAAGGGTGTTGGATTTTGTCAAATGCTTTTCTGCACCAAGATAATCATGTGGCTTTCATCCACATTCTGTTAATGTCATTATTACATTGATTGATTTTTAAAAACATTTTTAATGATTATTTATTTTTGAGAGAGAGGGGTAGGAGGGGCAGAGAGAGACAGAGACACAGAATCTGAGCTGTCAGCACAGAGCCCAGTACAAGGCTCCAACTCACGAGTGGCGAGATCATGACTTAAGCTGAAGTTGGACACCCAACCGACTGAGCCACCCAGGCACCCCACATTGATTGGTTTTTGAATGTTGAGCTATCTTTGCATTCCAGGAATAAATCTCACTTGGTCATGTTGTATAATCCTTTTCATGTGTTATTGAATTCATTTTGCTATTTTTTTTGATGATTTTTGCATCAGTATTTATGAGGGATATTGTTTTGTGGGGAAAAACCCATTGTCTGGATCTGGAATCAGGGTGATGCTGACCTCAAGAATGAGTTTGGGCGTGTTCCCTCTTCAAATTTTAGGAAGAGTTTAAGAAGGATTAGTGTTGGTTGAGAAGTATAGACATTTTAACTATATATATTCTTTCATGAGCAAGAAATGTTTTCCCATTTCTTTGTGTCATCTTCCATTTCTTTCATCAGTGTTATAGTTCTCAGAGCACAGATATTTTTACCTCTTTCATAAGGTTTATTCCTAAATATCTTAATGTTTTGGTATAATTGTAAATAGGATTGATTCCTTAATTTCTCTTTCTGCTGCTTCATTATTGGTGTATAGAAATGCAACAGACTGCTGTACATTGATTTTGTATCCTGTGACTTTACTCAACTTGTTTATCAGTTCTAGAAGTTTTTGGTGGAGTCTTTCAGGTTTTCTTTACATAGTATTATGTCATCTGCAATACTGAAAGTTTGACTTCTTCCTTGCTGACTTGGATGTCTTTTATTTCTTTTTGTTGTCTGCTGAGGCCAGGACTTCGAGTACTATGTTAAATAACAGTGATGAGAGTGGATATCCTTGGCTTGTTCCTGACTGTAGAGGAAAGGCTCTCGGTTTTTTCTCATTGAGGGTGATGTTAGCTAGATGGCCTTTATTATGTTAGGTATATTTCCTCTAAACCTACTTTGTTGAGGTTTTTTTTTTATCATGAATGGATGTTGTACTTTGTCAAAGGCTCTTTCTTCATCTATTGAAAGGATCCTGTGAGGGGCACCTGGGTGGCTCAGTCGGTTAAGCGGCCGACTTCAGCTCAGGTCACGATCTCACAGTCCGTGAGTTTGAGCCCCGCGTCGGGCTCTGGGCTGATGGCTCAGAGCCTGGAGCCTGCTTCCGATTCTGTGTCTCCCTCTCTCTCTGCCCCTCCCCCGTTCATGCTCTGTCTCTCTCTGTCTCAAAAATAAATAAAACGTTAAATTTTATTTTTTTAAAAAGAAAGGATCCTGTGGTTTTTATCCTTGCTTTTATCAATGCGGTTTATCACACTGAGTGATTTGCTAATGTTGAACCATGTTTCCAACCCAGGAATAAATCCCACTTGATCACAGTGAATGATTTTTTAATGTATGGTTGGATTCAATCTTCTAGCATTTTATGGAGAATTTTTGCCTCTGTGTTCATCAGGGATATTGGCCTGTAATTCTTTTTTAATGGAGTCTTTATCTGGTTTTGTGTCAGGGTAATGCTGGCTTCATAAAATGAATTTGGAAGTTTCTTTCATTTTCTACTTTTTGGAATAGTTTAAGAAGAAAATTGTATTAATTCTTCTTTAAATCCCTGTTATAATTCACCTGGGAAACCATCTGGCCCTGGACTTTTATTTATTGGGAGATTTTTTTCTTACTGATTCAATTTATTTGCTGGTTATCGGTCTCCTCAAGTTTTGTATCTTCCCATTTCAGTTTTGGTTATTTATATGTTTCTAGGAATTTATCCATTCCTTACAGGTTGCCCAATTTGTTGGCATATAGTTTTTCATAATATTTTCTGTTTATAGTTCTGTGTTGTTTGTTATTTCTCCTGTCTCTTTTATGATTTTATTTATTCGGATCCTTTCTCTTTTCTTTTTGTTGAGTCTGCTAGAGGTATCAATTTTATTAATTTTTTGAAAGAACCAGCTGCTGGTTTCATTGATCTGTTCTATTATTGTTTTCCTGTTGTTTTAGTTTCCATGTCATGTGTCTGCTCTAATGTTTATTATTTCCTTCCTTCTGCTGGTTTTAGGCTTCATTTGTGATTATTTTTCAAGTTCCATTAGGTATAAGGTTAGGTTTCATATTTGAGATTTTTCTTGCTTTTTGAGGTAGACCTGTATTGCTATATACACCCCTCTTAAGATCACCCTTGCTGCATCCCAAAGGTTTTGGAACACTGTGTTTTCATATTCATTTGTTTCTGTGTACTTTTTATTTCTTCTTTTATTTCCTGGTTGACACACTCATTATTTAGTAGCACATAGTTTAACCTTGTGTTTTTGGTCTTTCCAGATTTTTTTTCTTTCTGCTTGACTTCAATTTTGAGAGTGTTGTGGTCAGAAAAGATGCAGGGCATGATCTCAATCTTTTTGAGGCCTGATTTGAGACCTATACTATGTGATCCATTCTGGAGAATGTCCCATGTGCACTTGGAAAGAATGTGTATTCTGCTGCTTTAGGATGAATGGAATGTTCTCAATATATTAATTCCATCTGGTCCAGTATGTCATTCAAATCCATTGTTTCCTTGTTGATTTTCTGCTTAGATGATCTGTCCATTGTTGTAAGTGGGGTGTTAAAGTCTTCTACTACTATTGTATTATTATCAATGAGTTCTTTTATGTTTGGTATTATTTTATATACTTGGGTATTACAAATTGGGGGCATAAATATTTACAATTGTCAGATCTTGTTGGATTCTCCCCTTTATTATTATATAATACCCTTCTTTGTCTCTTGTTACACTCTTCGTTTTAAAGTCTATTTTGTATGATATAATTATTGTTACCCTGGCTGTCTTTTGACATCCCTTTGCATGATAAATGTTTCTTCACCCCCTCTCTTTCAATATGCAGGTAGTTTTAGGTCTAAAATGAGTCTCTTTTACCCACTTTAGACCTAAAGACATCTTCAGATTGAAAATAAGGGGATGGAGAACCATCTATCATGCTAGTGGTCAACAAAAGAAAGCCAGAGTTGCCATACTTCTATCAGACAATCTAGATTTTAAAATAAAGACTGTATCAAGAGATACAGAAGGGCATTATGTCATAATTAAGGGGTCTATCCACCAAGAATACCTAACAATTGTAAACATTTATGTGCCAAATGTGAGAGCTCCCAAATATATATATCAGTTAATCACAAACATAAAGAAACTCATTGATAGTAATACCATAATAGTAGGAGACTTCAACACCCCACTCACAGCAATGGACAGATCATCTAATCAAAAAATTAACAAGGAAACAATGACTTTGAATGACACACTGGACCAGATGGACTTAACATATATTCAGAACGTTTCATCCTAAAGCAGCAGAATATACATTCTTCTCCAGTGCACAGCTAACATTCTCTAGAATAGACCATATACTGCAACACAAATCAGCCCTCAGCAAGTACAAAAAGATCGAGATCATACTGTGCATATTTTCAGCCCACAATGCTATGAAACTCGAAATCAACCACAAGAAAAAATTTGGAAGAGTAACAAATACTTGGAGACTGAACAACATCCTACTAAAGAATGAATGAGCTAACCAAGCAGTTAAAGAGGAAATTAAAAAGTATATGGAAGTCAATGAAAATGATAACACCACAACCCAAAACCTCTGGGATGCAGCAAAGGCAGTCATAAGAGGAAAGTATATAGCAATCCAGGCCTTCCTACAGAAGAAAGAAAGATCTGAGATACACAACCTAACTTTATGCCTTAAAGAGCTGGAAAAAGAACAGCAAATAAAACCCAAAACCAGAAGAATACAGGAAATAATAAAGATTAGAGCAGAAATTAATGCTATCAAAACAAAACAAATAACAACAACAAAAACAGAACAGATCAATGAAATCAGAAGCTGGTTCTTTGAAAGAATTAACAAACTTGATAAACCAGTAGCCAGTTTGATCAAAAAGAAAAAGGAAAGGACCCAAATAAATAAAATCAAGAATGAAAGAGGAGAGATCACAACCAAAACAGCAGAAATAAAAGCAATAATAAGAGAATATTATGAGCAAATATATGCCAATAAAATGGGCAATCTGGAAGAAATGGACAAATTCCTAGAAACATATACACTACCAAAACTGAAACAGGAAGAAATAGAAAATTTGAACAGACCCATAACCAGTAAGGAAATTGAATTAGTAATCAAAAATCTCCCAAAAGAACAAGAGTCCAGGGCCAGATGGCTTCCCACGGGAATTCTACCAAACATTTAAGGAAGAGTTAACACCTATTCTCTTGAAGCTGTTCCAAAAAATCGAAATGGAAGGAAAATTTCCAAACTCATTCTATAAGGCCAGCATTATCTTGATTCCAAACCCAGACAGAGACCCCACTAAAAAGAACTATAGACCAATTTCCCTGATGGACACAGATGCAAAAATTCCCAACAAGATATTAGCTAACTGGATCCAACAATACATTAAAAAAATTATTCACCATGACCAAGTGGGATTTATACCTGGGATGCAGGGCTGTATCCACAAAACAGTAACGTGATAAAAGAAAGGACAAGAACCATATATCCCCTCAATGGATGCAGAGAAAGCATTTGACAAAATACAGCATCCTTTCTTGATAAAAGCCCTCAAGAAAGTAGGAATACAAGTATCATACCTCGAGATCATAAAAGCCATACATAAATGAATCACTGCTAAAACCATCCTCAATGGGGAAAAACTGACAGCTTTCACCCTAAGGTCAGGACCAAGACAGGGATGTCCACTCTCGCCACTGTTATTCTGCATAGTATTGGAAGTCTTAGCCTCTGCAATCAGACAACACAAAGAAATAAAAGGCATCCAAATCAGCCAGGAGGAGGTCAAACTTCCACTCTTCGAAGATGATATGATACTCTATATGGAAAATCCAAAAGATTCCACCAAAAAACTGTTAGAATTGATTCATCAATTTAGCAAAGTTGCAGGATATAAAGTCAATGCACAGAAATCGATTGCCTTCCCATACACCAACAATGAAGTAACAGAAAGAGAAACCAAGGAATTGATCCCATTTACAGTTGCACAAAAAATCATAAAATACCCAGGAATAAATCTAACCAAAGAAGGGAAAAGTCTGTACACTGAAAACTATAGAAAGCTTATGAAAGAAATTGACAAAACACAAAAAAATGGAAAAAGGTTCCATGCTTCTGGATAGGAAGAACAAATATTGTTAAAATGTCGATACTACCTAAGCAATCTACATATTCAATGCAATCCCTATCAAAGTAACGCCAGCATTCTTCACAGAGCTAGAACAAATAATCCTAAAATTTGTATGGAACCAGAAAGGACCCCGAATAGCCAAAGCAATCTTGAAAAAGAAAACCAAAGCAGGAGGCATTACAATCCTATATACTACAGCTATACTACAAAGCTGTAATCATCAAAACAGTATGGTACTGACACAAGAACAGACACTCAGATCAATGGAACAGAATAAAGAACCCAGAAATGGACCTACAAACATATGGCCAACTAATCTTTGACAAAGCAGGAAAGAATATCCAATGGAATAAAGACAGTCTCTTCAGCAAGTGGTGCTAGGAAAACTGGACAGCAACATGCAGAAGAATGAACCTGGACCACTTTCTTACACCATACACAAAAATAAACTCAAAATGAATGAAAGACCTAAATGTAAGATAGGAAGCCATCAAAATCCTCAAGGAGAAAGCAGACAAAAACCTCTTTGATATTGGCTGCAGCAACTTCTTACTCAACGTGTCTCCAGAGGCAAGGGAAACAAAAGCAAAAATGAACTACTGGGACCTCATCAAAATAAAAAACTTCTGCACAGCAAAGGAAACAATCAGCAAAACTAAAAGGCAACTGACAGAATAGGAGAAGATATTTGCAAATGACATATCAGATAAAGGGTTAGTATCCAAAATCTATAAAGAAGTTATCAAACTCAGCACCCAAAAAACAAATAATCCAGTGAAGAAATGGGCAAAAGACATGAATAGACACTTCTCCAAGGAAGACGTCCAGATGACCAACCGACACATGAAAAAATGCTCAACATCACTCATCATCAGGGAAATACAAATCAAAACCACCATGAGATACCACCTTACACCTGTCAGAATGGCTAACATTAACAACTCAGACAACAACAGATGTTGGCAAGGATGCGGAGAAAGAGGATCTCTTTTTCATTATTGGTGGGAATGCAAGCTGGTGCGGCCACTCTGGAAAACAGTATGGAGGTTCCTCAAAAAACTAAAAATAGAACTACACTATGACCCAGCAATTGCACTACTAGGCATTTATCCACGGGATACAGGTGTGCTGTTTTGAAGGGACACATGCACCCCTATGTTTATAGCAGCACTATCAACAATAGCCAAAGTATGGAAAGAGCCCAAATGTCCATTGATGAATGAATGGATAAAGAAGAAGTGGTATATATATATATACAATGGAGTATTACTCGGCAATCAAAAAGAATGAAATCTTGCCATTTCCAACTACGTGGATGGAACTGGAGGGTATTATGCTAAGTGAAATTAGTCAGTCCGAAAAAGGCAAAAATCATATGACTTCACTCATATGAGGACTTTAAGAGACAAAACAGATGAACATAATGGAACGGAAACAAAAATAATAGAAAAACATGGAGGAGGACAAAACAGAAGAGACTCATAAATATGGAGAACAAACTGAGGGTTACTGGAGGGATTGTGGGAGGAGGAATGGGCTAAATGGGTAAGGGGAACTAAGGAATCTATTCCTGAAGTAATTGTTGCACTATATGATAACTAATTTGGATGTAAATTTTAAAAAAATTAAATTAGAAAAGAAAAAGAAAACCTAAGACATTTAAAAAAATGAAATGAAATGAAATGAAATAAAATGACTCTTGTAGGCAGCATATTGATGGGTCTTGTTTTTTTAATCCATTATGACACCCTATGTCTTTTGATTGGATCATTTAGTCCACTTACATATCAAGTACTTATTGATAGCTATGTATTTTTTGCTACTTTATTACTTGCTTTGTGGTTGTTTCTGATGATTTTTTTTTCTGATCCTTTCTTCTCTTTCTCTTTCATGGTTTTCTGGTTTTCTTTAGTAATATATTTGGATTTCTTTCTCTTTAGTCATTGCATATTTATTAGTTGTTTTTGACTTTTGGTTATCATTAGGTTTATAAATAACATCTTCTGCATATACCAGTCTACATTAAGTTGATGGTCATTTAAGTTTGAACCTATTCTTTTCTCCTCTCCTCCCCATGTTTTAAGTATATGTTATTATATTTTTTATACATTTTTGTGAGTCTCTTGACTGATTTTTACAGAAATAGTCATTTTTCTTGCTTTTGTGCTTCTTGCCTTTATATTGTCACTTTAGGTCTCTCCTGCCCACTCAAAGAGCCCCCTTTAATTTTTCTTGAAGAGCTGGTTTAATGGTCACAAACTCCTTTAGTTTTTGTTTTTCTGGGAAACTCTTCATCTCTCCTTCTCTTCTGAATGATACCCTTGGTGGATAAATTCTCAGCTACATATGTTTCCCAATCAGCTCGTTGAATATATCATGCTACTCCCTTCTGACTTGACAAGTTTCTGTTGAGAAATTCCCTGATAGCCTTATAGGGTTTCCCTTGTATGTAACTGTCTTCCTTAGTCTTGTTACTTTTAATTTTTTTCTTTATCACTATATTTTGTTAATTTAATTACAATATGTCTTGGTGTGGGTCTGCTTTTTTTTATTTTGTTAGGCGTTCTCTGTTCCTCCTGGATCTGGATATCTGTTTCCTTCCTCAGATTATGGAAGTTTTCAGCTATTATTTCTTCAAATAAATTTTTTGCCCCATTTGCACTCTCTTCCAGGATAATATAAATGTTATTATGTTTGATGGAGTCACTGAGTTCCCTAAATCCATTCTAATTTTTCACGATTCTTTTTTCTCTCTTTTTTTTTAAGCTTCATTGCTTTCCATTACTGTCTTCTATGTCATTAATTTGTTCCTCTCTTTCTTCCATCCTCCTGAGGTCAGCTGGCCTTCAGTGTGAGATTTGGAGATATCTCACTGCTTACCATGTCAGGTAAGGATGCATCATAGATGGCCTCCTTCCCCATGCCCTGCTACAAGGATGGGAATCTTCTCTGATCTTCACCCTGAAATCCTGATGAACTCCCAGAAGTAAACGTGGGCACCTTAGAGCTTCATCTCCCACATTAACCTTGCCCTGTGACTGGCAGTGTGTCAGCTTGTGGGGCTGGCCCCAATATGTCTCCCAGTGCAGGGATCTGGGTCTCTTGATTCACCTCAGACTTGGGGTTGGGGGTAGCAGTATTCCCTGTGATCTCAGATCTCTGAAGATCTAGGAAGAGCTGTTAATTTTCAGTTTGCTCAGCTCTTTCTTGATGTAAAGTTGTAGTGATGACATCCAACTCTTTACATGTTGAACCAGAAATCAGAGTCACTATAATTCATTTTAAAGAGTCACACCCTTCATCTATTATCTGCCTGCCTGTGCAATGCACTTACATAGAAAAGACAATGTTTAATGTATTTCTGGAGAAGTTTTGAGATAATGAGATGGTTCCCTTTCACTATCCAATAAGAGCCAATTTGTATTAAAATTTTATTTTAAGTCATGGATTTAAACATATTTTAAGTTTTTCAATCCACTGAAATTATGATCATTAAAGTTCATAATCTCACATATTGGTGTCATGGGAGCTACAGTAGGTGGTCCTGGTATCCTGAACACACACTAACTCTTTGCTAGTTTCCTTTTATATAGCAGAGCAAGATTTTAGGCTCACTATACACTTCCTGCCCATGACCTAGAATCAGGCTTTACCCCAAAGGCCTAGTTTCCCAACTAAAAAGCATTATTTCAAGACCACAACCTGAGGGCCAGGGGTACTCACTGGCCATAGCCAGGATGAAATTCTAGCTTGGACCAGGGTACAAGGTTTACATTCCCTCCTTTTTATTTTAATCTCTATAATTCATGAAAGCTGAGAACACTATGTCTTAAGGACAAGAAAGGTGATTACCCAAAATTATTTAAGAGCATGGTCATGAAGACAAACAACATTATGAAAATAAAGTAACTCATCATTTCACTCCCAATATGTTTACTGCCAACATACCAAATGTTTTATATGCTCTATAAGCTTCACCACATATTAAAATATTTGTACCTGCATTCATATTGTTAAGGCATAAAACCTCCATGTTCTATCTTCTTATTTCTCACTTACATAGTTAGAGCCCAGAACCTTGAAATTCTGTCTTGTTATTTCTCCTGGTTGATTTGACAAGTAATCAATTTGATGCTCACAACTTGTCCTCCTTAATCTTTTTTTTTTTTTCCAAATCTGTGTCATGTTTAAATGTCTCATATATATATTTGTATGGAGAACATTGTTTTGGGGCTGAGTCCTTTTTTTTCTTGTCTATCTCTATCATCTGTGCTCCTACTTTTTCTCATGGCGTAAGCAGTTGATGTCATAAAGTTTGGTAATGAGCTGACTTTTTTCCCCTTATGCATTAGTGACTTCCTGGTATGTTGGCCTGGCTAAGTAGATATTGATTCATGGTGTGTTATTTTTACATAAAAATTCAAACAATTCTTAATTTAGGAAAATTCTTTATTAATAATTGCTTGTTTTGATTCCTTGTCTTCCTGTCTTCTTGGGGATTTCTGTTGTTTTTAATTTTTCACTGACTTATTTATTTACCACTTTTTATATTTGTCATAATGCCTGCATCCTTTAATCCCTTTCTTACTGTATGTACTTCTAACTGAAAGTTTGTCCCCTTTGGTGAACATCTCCCCAGTCTCCCACTGCCGCCTCTGCCTCTAGTACCGCTGTTCTGCTCCCTGTGTTTGTGGGTTCAGGGTATTTAGATTCTACATGCAAGTGAGATTGCACAGTAGCCACCTTGTGACATCTCACCCCACGTAATGTCCTTCAGGTCTATGTTGCTGCAAGTGGCAGAATTTCCTTTTCTTATGGCTGCAATATTTCCCTGTATGTGTAGATCACATCTTCTTCATCCATTCATCCATCAATATTCTGTCATGTTCATCCCCATTCATGGTCCCCTGTGTCCTTCTTACCACCTAGTGCTCACATCTGGGACCCTCATACACAGTGCCTATCATCAGGTGATGGATGAGCTAAATGACTGCCTTGGAGTATGAGCTGGCAAGGAGCAGGAGGGCTTCTCGCTCTGAAAAGGTTCTGGGTTTGCCCTGAATGACTGTTACAAGCATGACTGTCTGCTTGTAGAGTTCCATATGTAGAGTTCCATCAGGCTACACCTTACAAGCATGCACTTTACAAATGTAGATGAACACTGATGATAACAATGGTATTAATAGCATTTGATGGTGTTTATGAAGAGATGGAGTTAAAGTACTACATAACAAAGTATATAATTGAGGTGGAAGAGGTATAGCCACAGTGTTTGAGGTCTGAGATCCCAGATGAATAAAAGTTCTAGTTAACTTTATTCTTTCAGGGACACCTGGGTGTCTTGGTTGAGCGTTTGACTCTTGATTTCGCTCAGGTCATGATCCCAGAATTCTGGGATTGACCCCTGTGTCAGGCTCTATGCTGAGCATGGAACCTGCTTGAGATTCTCTCTCTCTCCCCTTCTCATCCACTCATGTACACTCTTTTTCTCTCTCTAAATTTTTTAATACAATAAAATAAACTTTGTTTTTTTCATTGAGTTAAGATTATAAAATAAAATTTCAAGAACGATAATGAAAAGAATAGAAACAGAATGTATGATTTTAAATAATAAAGGTGGAAGTGGAAGAGTTAAAAAAAAAGCCAATCCAAAATAAGGCTAGAAAGGGGAGAAAATGAACAAGATAAAGTGAAAGAAGAATGGACCACAGGAAATAAGATGATAGACTTATAGACAGACACATCAGCAGCTGCATTAAATTTAAAGGAACCAGATATTCCCATTAACTTCAGGCTGGTCAGGCAGGTAAAAATACACAGATCCAAAAGACCAAAAAAAAAAACATGGTTGTTACAAGAGACATACCTAAAACAGGAAATGGTAATTAATTAGAAATTAATTAAATAGAAGCTACATGTGTGATAGAAAGTATAAATAGCATCTAAAGTTGATACTTTGAAGTCTGTTTCCTTTTCCAAGTCTTCATATGCTAGTTATTATGTTTTGTCTAAGTTTACATTGTTATCTGCAGGGAGGCTGGTCTCATGGGAACTGCTTAGCCATTTAGTGAAGGAGAAAACACATAAATTTATTAACAGAGAAAAATCATATGATTATCCCAGTCATCACAGGAAAGACTTTTCCTAAGCTCCTATTTGACATCCATTCATGATGCAAGTGCACCCAGGGCAAGCTGGCACACACGGGGAAATGTCCTTCCTTGGCAGAGGCCCCAGGCCAAACAAGAACAGGACCCATGCAGCCCTGCAGACCAAGCCTGGAATCGTGCTGGCACTGCTGGTGCTCACAGCACTTTGCACACCCAGCTGAGGCTGGCATGGCTGAAGGGCAGCCATGGAGCAGCCATCACAGCAGATGGAGGACAGTCTGCCCTCCTAGGAAAGCCAATGGGTTCAATGAACTCTCAGAAAGTCCTCAAAAATCAAGCATTTCTTTCTGCAGCAGCAACTAAAAATATCACAAATAAAGAGAAATAAAGCTATAAACATATAACACTTATGTGGAGGACTTTCCAGCTCTAACAGAATCACAGAAGGTGAAATGAGAGATAGAGACCTCACATGCTCTTGGATGAGAAACACAATATTAATAAATGTCCACTTCATCCCAAATAAATCCATACATTCAAAAATCCAAAATTGTAGGGGCACCTGGGTGGCTCCATCAGTTGAGCATCCGACTTCAGCTTGGGTCATGATCTCACAGTTCATGGGTTTGAGCTGTGTGGAGCCTGCTCTGGACTCTGTGTCTCCTTCTCTCTCTGCTCCTCTTCCCCTCATGCTCTGTTTCTCAAAAATAAATAAACATTAAATGATTTTTTAAATCCAAAATTGGAGACCAGGGGTGTGTGTGGCTGAGCTCCTCAGACCACAGGCTCCTGGGATAGCAGGGGAATGAGGTTGGAGGGCCCTCTGCTTACACATGGCAGACCGAGTGTGGATTGAAACCATCCCTTCCTGATCCACGTACAGAGACATAATAGAAAAGTAATAACTGACCAGCTCAGAAATGGAAAAGTATCCCAAGACAAATGAACAGATGGGCATCATCAATGACAAGCTGGGTGGCTGACCAAGACCAGGGGGGCAAGATGCCCATGTGGGGCAGAGAGAAGCAGGCTGGACTGACAGAGTGAAGTTATCTGCTCTGTCAGCAAGGGTACTTCCTGCTCGAAAGCAGGGCATGATTTACATAAAGAGGATGTGTCACTCTCCAAGCAAGATGGGGCGAGAGCCAAGCACTTCCCACACTGGGACCATGGCATGGCTCAGCATTCAGCACAGAAAAGTCTGAAAAATATGTGTACACAAGCAAAAGTCAGCTAGGAAATAGGATGAAAGAAAGTAAATCTAATGGATAGAAGAACTCAGATCCAAAGAAATGGAAAAACTATAGCAGCCCTTAATTTAATAAGTATATTTAATAGGTACTATTATACAAGTATATTTGGGGTGCCTGGGTGGCTCAGTCACTTGAACGTCTAACTCTTGATTTCAGCTGAGGTCATGATCCCAGGGCCATAGAATTGAGCTCTGCATTGGCCTCCATGCTAAGTGTGAAGCCTGCCTAAGTGTCTCTCTCTATATATCTCTCTCTTTAAGGAGTAGAGGTTGAAATAGCACTCAAGGTACAAGGATAGGATTTGCTAAAAGAAACACAGATGGCTGAAAATAATAATTTTTGAAATTAAAGAGATATAATTACTGGAAGTGAAAAAAAACAGTGTCGATTAGGAGTTCAAGGCCAGCAAAACTGTCCTGCATAATGAAGGAGGGATGAAGACATTCCCAGATCAGCCAAGGTGACAGAGTATGCTGTGGGTAGTGGCTTACAAGAAATGCTAAAGGGGCCTTTCTGACCTGAGTGGAAAGACACCGGATGGCAGCTTCCATTGTGTGAGAATTACTGGTTACTGAGTAACCACACAGGTAAATGTGAAGGCCAGTATTACTGTTTTGGGTTTGTAGTTCTTATTTCCCTATGTGATTTAAAAGACATAAGGATACTAACTGGGCTTGAGGAAAGAATGGAAGACATCAGTGAGACCCTTACCACAGAGATAAAAGAATTTTAAAAAAAGAATCAAGCAGAGATGAAGTGTGCAATAAATACCACTGGAAACAGGCTTGATGCAGTGAACAGCAAGCTGGAAGAAGCAGAGGAATGAATTGGTGACCTAGAAAACACACTAATGGAAATCAATGAAGCTGAACAAAAGAGAGAAAGAAGAATTATGGAACACAAGAATAGACTTAGGAACTAAGTGATTCCATTAAATATAATAACATTCATATTACAAGAGACCCAGAAGAAGAGGAGGGAGAAAAGGGGACAGAAAATTTATTTGAAGAAATAATAGTTAAGTGAGCTAGAGGAAGATGGTGGCATAGGAGGACACTGGGCTCACCGCGTCCTGCTGATCACTTAGATTCCACCCACACCTGCCTAAATAACCCAGAAAACCACCAGAAGACAGGCAGAAGGGATTCTCTGGAGCCAAGCGTAGATAAGAGGCTCATGGAAGAGGGTAGGAAGGGCAGAGAGGCAGTGCGAGTTACACAGACTGGCGGGAGGGAGCGGGGTGGAGGGCTAGCCTGCCAGCAAAGCAGAGGCCCTCAGTCTGGCTTGCAAAAGCGGAGGGGCCGGAAGGAGTGTGTTCTGACAGCAAGTGGGACTTAACATCTGGAAGTTTATAAGTTAACAGCTCTGCTCCGAGAGTGGGAGGGCTGGAGGACAATGGGAGGGAGAGTTGTTGAGCCCCGGACGACAGAGCTCAGCTTGGTGAGGAACAAAGGCACTCACCAGTGCCATCTCCTCACCCATCCCCCAGCCAAAATCCCAAAGGGAACCAGTTCCTGTCAGGGAACTTGCTTGCACTGCGCAAACACCCAATGCTGTGCCTCTGTGGATTCATCCCTCCAGCGGCGGGTCTGACTTCCTCCTGGTGCCTTAGGGCCCCTCCCAAAGCGGATCACTGAAGGAAAAGCGAACGGAGCCTGCCCCTCCCGCCCCTGTGCACCTTGCCGATCCACCCCAGCTAATATGCCAGATCCCCAGCACCACAAGCCTGGCAGTGTGCAAGTAGCCCACATGGGCCATGCCACCCCACGGTGAATCCCGCCCTAGGAGAGGGGAAGAGAAGGTACATACCAGTCTGACTGTGGCCCCAGCAGTGGGCTGGGGGCAGACATCAGGTCTGACTGCGGCCCTGCCCACCAACGAATGTTATTCAAGACAGCACAGAGGAAGTGCCCTGCAGTTCCGCACCACTCCAGGGACTATCCAAAATGATGAAACGGAAAAATTCCCCCCAAAAGAATCTCAGGAAATAGTGACAGCTAACAAACTGATCAAAAAGGATTTAAACAATATAACAGAAAGTGAATTTAGAATAATAGTCATAAAATTAATCGCTGGGCTTGAAAACAGTATAGAGGACAGCAGAGAATCTCTTGCTACAGAGATCAAGGGACTAAGGAACAGCCAGAAGGAGCTAAAAAATGCTATAAATGAGCTGCAAAATAAAATGTAGATGACCACTGCTCAGATTAAAGAGGCAGAGGAGAGAATAGGTGAACTAGAAGATAAAATTTTGGAAAAAGAGGAAGCTGAGAAAAAGATTTAAAAAAATCCAGGAGTATGAGGGGAAAATTAGAGAACTAAGTGATGCACTAAAGAGAAATAATCTACGCATAATTGGTATTCCAGAGGAGGAAGAGAGAGGGAAAGGTGCTGAAGGTGTACTTGAAGAAATAATAGCTGAGAACCTCCCTGATCTGGGGAAGGAAAAAGGCATTGAAATCCAAGACGCACAGAGAACTCCCTTCAGACGTAACTTGAATCGATCATCTGCATGACATATCATAGTGAAACTGGCAAAATACAAGGATAAAGAGAAAATTCTGAAAGCAGCTAGGGATAAACGTGCTGTAACATATAAAGGGAGACTGATAAGACTTGTGACCGATCTCTCTACTGAAACTTGGCAGGCCAGAAAGGAATGGCAGGAAATCTTCCATGTGATGAACAGAAAAAATATGCAGCCGAGAATCCTTTATCCAGCAAATCTGTAATTTGGAATAAAAGGAGAGATAAAGGTCTTCCCAAACAAACAAAAACTGAAGGAATTCATCACTACTAAACCAGCCCTACAAGAGATCCTAAGGGGGATCCTGTGAGACAAAGTACCAGAAACATCGCTACAAGCATGAAACCTACAGACATCAAAATGACTCTAAACCCATATCTTTCTATAATAACACTGAATGTAAATGGACTAAATGTGTCAACCAAAAGACATAGGGTATCAGAATGGATAAAAAAAAAAAAGACCCATCTATTTGCTGTCTACAAGAGACTCATTTTAGACCTGACGACACCTTCACATTGAAAGTGAGGGGATGGAGAATTATTTATCATGCTACTGGAAACCAAAAGAAAGCTGGAGTAGCCATACTTATATCAGACAAACTAGACTTTAAATTAAAGGCTGTAAGAAGAGATGAAGAAGGGCATTATATAATAATTACAGGGTCCATCCCTCAGGAAGAGCTAACAGTTATAAATGTCTCTGCACCAAATACGGAAGCCCCCAAATATATGAAACAATCACTCACAAACATAAGCAACCTTGTTGATAAGAATGTGGTAATTGCAGGGGACGTTAACACCCCACTTACAACAATGAATAGATCATCTAGACACATGGTCAATGAAGAAACAAGGGCCTTGAATGATACAATGGATCAGATGGACTTGACAGATATATTTAGAACTCTGCATCCCAAAGCAACAGAATATACTTTCTTCTCGAGTGCACATGGAACATTCTCCAAGATAGATCATATACTGGGTCACAAAACAGCCCTTAATAAGAGTAGAAGAATTGAGATCATACCATGCATACTTCCAGACCACCATGCTATGAAGCTTGAAATCAACCACAAGAAAAAGTCTAGAAAACCTCCAAAAGCATGGAGGTTAGAGAACACCCTACTAACGAATGAGTGGGTCAACCAGGCAATTAGAGAA